>NC_058520.1:217353179-217653402 GCF_904849725.1 Hordeum vulgare subsp. vulgare | reverse complement strand
AAGTTGGTAGCGAAGCGAAAAAAATGGCCCTCGAGGAGCCTGGAGAGCCAGACCAAGAGAAAACTACAAGGAATTGGAGGACATGCGACGAGCATCACAAGGATCATCCGCTAGCCACTGTGCCTCCGGTTTCAATAAATTGTATCTTTGATTTGTCAACCCTACGCAGGCTTATGCCATAGCCAAGTATAAAGACTCTCAAGGTGACTCCTCTTGTGTACTTAAGACTTGGGGGTTACAGAGACATGACTCCACAGATTTGGCTAGTTTCAACAAATACAAGAACCCCGAGTGTTGGGGATATTACCTCCGGTGTAACCCGCCCTAACTGGGCGGGTCACTGTAGGGGCGACTCATCCTTTGGTAATACACTCCTTGGCCCAGGGGGGCTAGGAGCCGGATGGCGGTTCACGAGCTATACAGAGGATAGGCCGTCAAGGTGGTTTCCAGTATTGGAAAGCACGGCGACTTAGAGATATGGAAAACCATGATCTGTAGCGTGGCTAGGACTCTTGTAAATCCTAGGGTCTCGAGTTGTATATAAAGGCGAGTCCCTGGGGAAGATAGGGCAAGTAGAAATCATCGAGAGGTAGGTCAGGCGAGTTACGCAATCCTTGTAATCAAAACCATCATCAATCTACACAAAGCACGATGTAGGATTTTACCTACACACGAGGGGCCGAACCTGGGTAAATCTAAGTCTCGCTTTCGCTAACCTCCTTTGAGTTGCCACCAAGGTGCTATGGCTCCTTTATTAAGTCCTTTCACGAGGACATCTACAGTGACAAAACCACGACAGTTGGTGCCCACCGTGGGGCCAGCGCACGGTGGAGTTGAGTTCTCAAAGTGAGCCCTACCAGGGTCAGAAAGCTCTGCGGTCGGCATCATGACGAAGAGCCGCCGCGGAAGGTACTACATCGATAACTCGCTGTGGGGGCATGAAGCCGATTCAATCGAATCTGGTTACAAAGTCCCCTTCGGCAAGGTCAACATCTTCATCGGCATGATTGGAACACCCGTGCCTACGCCGGACACCTCCACCGACATCGTCGAGTCGGCCAGGTATGTCCTCCCCATCACACGTCACGACAGAAGACACCATGTTTTCGTCAGTTTTACGCAGGGAGACAGCGTACAGGATGACGAATCATCCATGGGCGACCACCCTTGTCAACTCTGATGACGAATCATCCATGGGCGACACAGATTCAATTCGCCCTCTGTACGAAGGACAACTCGGAGATTTGCCATTGGTGATGGACCCCGAGGTCTTCAAAAGATCCCATCGACAAATCGCCATCTACATGGCAGGAGCGACACAACCTCAGCCAAACCCGGCCGGAAACAGCAAGACTGGCGAGTCGTCGAAATCCCCGGCTCAAGCCATGGCGTACTTGACGGAGGAGGTCACTAGAGTCATGACAACCGCTGTGACGGCAGAGAATCAGGAAGCGATCAACGCCGAGCTGGCGAAGCGGCGGGAGGAAATGGCCAAAGCCCAGCGGGACGTGGAAGTGGAAGCCGCTAGGATGGCAGCACAGCAAGCCCGGATCACCGTGAAGACGGAACGGCTGAACACCGAAGGCTGGCGGCTCGAGAGACAACAACGCGTGTCCGATGTTATTCATCAAAGGAGGCATCACGGACGCCTCCCGACCGATCAACATCCAACTCGTCTCTTCGACACCCCACACAATCCTGGGGTGGGACCCAATCGACCCTTGCTGGCCGCTCCAGGGGGAGGTCCGGCTCAAACGCCTAACCCGCCACCATCTCAACCAACAGATGCCCATGCACCTCGCTTCCAGCACCAGGAGGCCACTTCTCAAATCCCGTGGATAACGTGCTGGTGGCAACCCGCCACTTGGAGTCCCTCCCGATCTATGGAAACTCCCCGGCCGAGGTGGAGGCGAGAAACGCCATCGAGATGTTGAAGACAGCAGTGGTCCAACACGCACAATACTCACACAGCCTTGACCGGTTACACTCCACACCCCAGGCGAGTCACACCAGGAGTCGCCATGAGGACCAACCCGCGGTGACCAGTGGGCAACGACGTTTGCCTCAGACTAACCCGCCCGGGGTCCATGATACTCGAGCCCAAGACATTGTGGATGCGGCGCGCGCCGCGCGCCTGATGGAGACGACGGCTGTGGCGGGTCAGGATTATACGGCTTATACCCAGACACCTCCCGCACCTCTTGATGTCGGAGGCAGGCACGTTGGGGTGCCATGTCTCATGCCCTCTCTACGCAATGAGTGGATGATGAAGGATTTCAAAGGACCAAGGAAGGTACCCAATTACACAGCAGATCTCGAGCCAGGGTCATGGATCAAGAGTTACAAACTTGCGATGGACATGCTCGACGTGAACGAGGCGGTTTGCGCCAAGTATTTCACTATGATGCTTGAAGGAACGATGCGTACGTGGTTGAAAAGCCTGCCACCTAACTCCATCAACACTTGGGCAGAGTGAAAGGAGCGTTTCATCAAAAATTTCCGTGGGACTTGCAAACGCCCGATGACCATCGCCGACTTACAACACTGCGTTCAACGACCGGATGAGTCGGCCCATCATTGGACACGGCGAGTTGCGGAGGTCATTCATTCATCGGACGACATCTCGGCGGCTCAGGCAGTGCTGATTATGGAGAAAAATTTCCATTACGAGCCTCTGGTGCTGAAGCTGGGGCGACTTAAGCGTAGGGTGCAGGACATGGACGAGTTGATGGACACCCTGACTAGATATGTCGAGTCAGATGACACCAGGGATCCTGGGGAGAACCATGACAAGGTTAGCACCGCCAGGAGGGGCGAGTCGTCAAAAGGTCACTCCCAGTTTCAAGGTAAGAGGAGACAACAGGAAGGTCCCACAGACTTCATCGCCAATACCAATGCCGGCAACCGAAACCATCGCCAGAAGAAGCGGGGTTTTAGTGGGAAGAAGCTGTGCAACTATCATGAGATGCTCAAGGTCCCCTGCCCACAGCACGCTACGGCTGAGGGACTGACGACCCACTCCTGGGAGGATTGCTATGTGATGGAGGAGTTCCGAGCTAAGGTGCTCAAGAAAGGCCAAGGAGGTAATCAGAGCCAGCGACAGGAGCACTTTGGCGTGCCCGGGTCACGCCAAAGCCCGTTCGGCGGGTTCCCTAACCCGGGTCCGTAGGGCGGGCCACAGCTTAATAGCGGACAGTACCAAGTTCACAACCAACAGCGGTATAACCCGCAGTGAGTGTTTCAGCAACCACCCCCGCAAGGAGATCCCCAGCGTTAGGATCATAATAGCGTATTTCAGAATAACCCTAAGCAGCTGAACAGTGGGCAATATCACGTGTTCACCACCAGCACCTGCAAACGGGACCAAAAGGTGAAACATAGAACTTTCAGCGTGGCTGAGCCGGCGCTCCCTAGGTACCTAGGTCGTGGCTCCCCAAGTCCGAGGATACACCATTTCCAAAGTCCTTATGGATGGTGGTAGCATCATAAACATCCTATACTTCGATACCTCTCGAAGGATGAACTTCTCAGAGAAAGACTTGATGCCGTCGTCCACGGTTTTCCACGACATTGTTCCGGGTAAGTCGGCGTATCCAATTGGGTGGATTAAACTTAACATGGCTTTTGGCACAGAGTCCAATTACAGAAGCGAGTCACTCATGTTTGAGGTGGTCAAAATCAAGAGCCCTTAGCACGCATTGTTTGGAAGGCCGGCTTACGCTCGATTCATGGCTCACCCCTGTTATGTTTATCTCAAGCTCAAGATGCCTGGTCCTAAGGGGCCTATTACGATCAACGGAGACAGGAAGATAGCCCAAGTGTGCGAAGAAGGAGTCCCAACTTATGTCGGGACGGCTTGCGCGACCAAGGAGCTCAAATTTCACCAGGCCAATGTTGACCCGACAGATATGATGCTACTCAAGAGGACAAAAATTTACTATGAGCCGAACCTCAATTTCAAACCAACAGACGACAGGAAGGTGATAGACTTCATGCCTGGTGACTCAACCAAGTAGTTCACTATTGGGACGGGTCTGGACCCCAAATAGGAAAGCGCGCTCATCGAATTCATCGGTGAGAATCGGGACATCTTCGTGTGGAAACCTTCTGACATAACAGGTGTACCGAGAGAGTTTGTTGAGCACCATATTAATACTGACCCCAAAGGACAGCCAGTTCGGCAGTTTCTTCGCAGGTTTAATGAGGAACGATGTAAAGCAATTGGAGAGGAAGTCGCCCGACTTTTGGCCGCCGGATTTATCATTGAGGGTTTTCATCCTGAATGGTTGGCTAACCCGGTCCTGGTGCTAAAATAGAATGGCACTTTTCGCATGTGCATCGACTACACCGACCTCAAGAGAGCCCGTCCAAATGATCCCTTCGCCCTTCCCCGCATTGATCAAATCATTGACTCGACGGCGGGTTGCGAGTGTTTGCGTTTTTTGGATGCTTACTCAGGATACCACCATATCAAGATGGTTGTGGCAGACCAGGAGAAAACGTCCTTCAGAACCCCCTTTGGAGCCTTTTGTTATGTGTCTATGTCGTTCGGGCTCAAGAGTGCGGGGCGACTTATCAGTGTTGCATCCAGAATTGGTTGCACAACCATATCGGACGCAATGTCCATGCTTATATTGACGACATTGTAGTCGGATCTCAGAAAAAAGAGTCGCTATTGGAGGATCTCAAGGAGTCTTTTGACAATTTGCGCGTATACCAGATGAGGCTTAACCCCACCAAGTGTATGTTTCGTGTTCCCGCAGGAAAGTTATTGGGTTTTCTAGTGTCAAAACGCGGCATTGAAGCTAACCCGGACAAAATTGAAGCGATCACTTTGCTAGGAAAGCCAGCCAATATCAATCAAGTTCAACACATGGCGGGTCGTATCGATGCTCTAAGTCGCTTTATAAGTCGCCTTGGGGAGAAAGCCATCCCTCTTTATCAGTTGTTCAAGAAAATTGATCATTTTGTTTGGACGGATGAAGCCAACGAAGCCTTTGAAGCTTTGAAGCAACAACTAGCTAAGCCACCAGTATTGGCCGCTCCGACGGAGAAGGAGCCTATGCTCTTGTACATCGCGGCTAATTCTAAAGCGGTAAGTATGGCAGTGGTCGTCGAGCGTAAGGAAGAAGGGAAGGAATATTCGGTTCAGAGACCAGCACATTTTATCACCGAAGTCCTGACCCTCTCCAAACAACGCTACCCGCATTGGTAGAAGCTGGTCTTTGGGGTGTTTATGGCGAGTCGGAAGCTAAAGCACTACTTCCAGGAGCATCCCATCACGGTGGTCAGTTTTGCCCCCCTTGGTGAAATTATACAAAATCGAGAAGCGACTCCATAAATTGCTTAGTGGGCCATCGAGTTAGGACTGCATCACGTGCGGTGTACTCCCCGTGCAGCCATTAAATCTCAAGCACTAGTGGATTTTATGAACGACTGGACCGAGTTGCAGATTCCAGAAGATAGGCCCGATCAGACATACTGGATCATATATTTCGATGGATCTAGGCAGTTGGATGGCTCGGGGGCTAGTGTGGTGTTAACTTCACCTCAGGGTGACAAATTCTGCTATGTCCTCCGACTCATGTTTCCATGCAACAACAATGCACTAGAGTATGAAGCTCTTCTCCATGGGTTGTGACTCGCCAAAGAGATGAACCTCACCCGAGTCAGATGTTTGGGTGACTCAGATCTAGTGGCACAGCAGGTTTCACGCACCTTGGATTCTAGAGATCCCTTGATGGCGGCTTACAGGCGAGCCGTGTCGGACGTGGCGGGTTATTTTCATGGTTATCAAGTGGATCACATCGATCGGCGACTCAATGAAGCAGTAGATGCACTTTCACGCCTCGGTTCACAGCATAAGCCGGTTCCCCCAATGTCTTTTTGGATGCGTTACATAACCCCTCGGTGAGGCTACCTTCAGAGGAAGATTTGGCGGTGCCTGCTACCTCTTGAGCTTGCGTTTGTTTTTCCCTTGAAGAGGAAAGGGTGATGCAGCACAGTAGCAGTAAGTATTTCCCTCCGTTTTGAGAACCAAGGTATCAATCCAGTAGGAGTATCAAGATGAAGTGCCGATGTACCTCCGCAAAAACAGGAAACTTGCACCCAACGCTACAAAGGGGTTGTCAATCCCTTCACGATTGATTGCAAGGTGAGATCTGAAGGCGGAAAGTGCACCAAAGTAAAAGTGTAGGGCTGAAAATATGATGTGAAATAGACCCGGGGGCCATAGTGTTCACTAGAGGCTTCTCTCAAAATAGCAAATATTATGGTGGGTGAACGAATTACTGTCGAGCAATTGATAGAACCGCGCAAAGTCATGGCGATATCTAAGGCAATGATCATACATATAGGCATCACGTCCGGGACAAGAAGACCGATACTTTCTGCATCTACTACTATTACTCCACACATCGACTGCTATCCAGCATGCATCTAGTGTATTGAGTTCATGACAAACAGAGTAATGCCTTAAGCAAGATGACATGATGTAGAGGGATAAATTCATGCAATAGATATAAACCCCATCTTTTTACCCTTGATGGCAACAACATGATGCGTGCCTCACTACCCATTCTGTCACTGGGCGAGGTCACCGCACGGTATGAACCCAAAACCAAGCACTTCTCCCATTAAAAGAATCATAGATCAAGTTGGCCAAACGAAACCCACAACTCGAAGAGAATTACAAGGATATGAAATCATGCATATAAGAGATCCGAAGAAACTCAAATAAGATTCATAGATAATCTGATCATAAATCCACAATTCATCGGATCTCGACAAACACACCGCAAAAGAAGATTACATCGAATAGATCTCCATGAAGATCATGGAGAACTTTGTATTGAAGATCCAAGAGAGAGAAGAAGCCATCTGCACTACTAGGAAAAGGGCTATAGATAATATAGACACTAATGGTGCACCAGGCAAGTGGTGCGCCACTACTATATAGCAGTGGCGCACCATGTGCAGGTGCGCCATTAGTGTGATGGACACTAATGGCGCACCACACACATGGTGCGCCACCACTAACAAACTTTATTTTTACAAAAGTCCTAATGGTGCACCGGGGTAGAGTGCGCCATTACTAGTTTAACTAGTAATGGCGCACCACTCAACCAGTGTGCCACTACTATAATTTTTTTTTGCAAAACTACTAGTGGCGCACCACCAGCTGGTGCGCCATTAGTAACAAGGGTTACTAATGACGCATTTGTAGGTGGTGCGCCATTAGTAACCTGGGACCAGCTAGATATTTTGGACAGAGGAGGGGGAGGCAATCGTTGGTAGCCATGGGCGTGACCAAGGAGGATGTCGAGGCCGTTGTCGCCGTTGTGCTCCCCCTGCCGCCATCACCAACCACCTCAACACAGTCCACCAATCCACCACACCCCGACCCGCACCACCACCATGACTGCCTCCTCCTCGTCCTCGCTCCGGATCCCAGCACCAACCCACCACCCTGCCGCGGGGGCACGACCACTCTGGCTGCCATTCCACTCGGTCTCCGTCCGCCCCCGCCGCTCCCCAGTCTCCGCCTCCCCGCAGCAGGCGTCGGGTCCGGGCAACGGCGACCGCGCCAACGGGCTCACCGGCGTGCCCGTGCCCGTGCCCTTCTCCTGCGACGCCGCCATGGCGCTGCCTCATAAGGCCGGCAGAGACCTCTCGGGATTGTCTGTTCGTGTTTGTTTGGTGCTCGTGACGCTTCTGCAGGTCATAATACGAGCGTGTGCTAGTTTGCGAATGCAGGGCCGCTGACCAGCGCGGATCTGATGGGGGAGGCCAACGGCGAGGGCCTCAAGGTCGCCTATCAGGTATGGTTCTTCTTCTTCTTCTTCTTCTTCCCATTCTCTCTCTCTGTTCCGCAAAAACTTGTCACCGTGACGAGTAATTCCGAGTTTCTAACCTTGACGCAATGCAACTCCGATCGATCGATGCATCTCAGGGGTGCCCCGGGGCCTACAACGAGGTCGCCGCCAAGAAGGCCTACCCGAGCTACGAGACCGTGCCCTGCGAGTACTTCGAGACCGCCTTCCAGGTACCACCCGCCTCCATGCTCCTCATATCATCACCGCTGCCTGCCTGCTTGCTTGCTTGCTCTCCATGGAACAATTTTAGGACAGTCAGATGTCACCACATTGCAATGCTTAAACCGCCTTTTTTTCTTCAGTAACCCAAGAATATATGACACTCCTCGACAGAGCTTACTACGTTACAAAAGTGAAAAGTTCGGATTTGCTACTTCTAGATGAAAATTAACAAAGTCTCTTCTAGTTCCTACGCTATTTCATCAACCAAACAAAAGAAAACAAAATCCCCACGTACAGTCCAACGGTGTAGGAGTTGGATGAGAAATAAAATAGGATTTGCAGCAGAAGAGGTTCCGGTGCCAAAGACAGCGAATCAAATTGCCAGAACAACTTTCCATCCCAAATCTGGGATCATCAGTGCCAGATGTGCCCATTGCCATTAGTACCACTGCTGCAGCTGTTTCTGTTTCGGCGAATACCATTAGTTCCCTAGGCCCAGTGAGGCCAATTATTCCTGCTGCAGCACCCACAATATTTGCTGCTTTTGCTGCTGTTCGAAATGCTCCAGAGAGCACGCGTGCGGTTACGTCAACTCCTGCAAACTTATCTACGGCCGTGAAGGATGATGAAAGCATGAGCTTCCTTCCACGTAGACCGTCTCCCGCAGTTACTGAAATTAGTCTTGGCAGGGGTATTACCCATGGGTTAACTAGTCAGGCATTAGCTGCTCCTATAAGTGTAGGTCGAGTTCCAGGAAATGGGTCCATAACTGCAATTCCTGCAATAAATGACTTGTCCAAACGAAACATATCAAATACTTATGAAAGGGTTAACAGTGGTGGTCTTTCGCAGCAGTTGGTTTCACCTCTTGGTAGTAAAATTCAACAACAGCCAGTTCTGAAGACTAATGATGCAGTTAGCTCTGATTCTAGTAACACAAGTGAAAGTGCAGTTCTTGGAGGAAGGGTATTTTCTCCTCCTATTGTTCCTGGGGCTCAGTGGAGGGCTCAAACTCCTGCTGGTTTGCAAAATCAAAGTGAAACTGTACGTACCTTTGCTCCAGTTTTATTTCTGAATTCCACTATGCTTTTGCAAATGTTGTTATTGATCATAAGAACTTTATGGGCATTTCAAATGTATGAGTGTTCAGCATTTATGATGTTCTTTTGAGTCTTTTCAACTTCCAACTGATTCAAACAACACGGGCATTTATTTGAAAATTTTGATCATGCAATCTTGAATTCTTGTTGTTTCATCTTGATCCAGTGTCAGTCTGAAACATCTAAATAACTATGTTTTCCCTATTGTAGATTTTATTCATTTAGAGTGTTAATCTACCACCAAGGTCATAAAATATTCATAGGATTATATATTATATGACATTTACTTGTTCACATTTTTAGGGTCAATTTCATGAAAGACCTGAGGTAACCGACCAAAGGGAGAAGTACTTGCAAAGATTGCAACAAGTACAGCAGCAGCAGGGCAACCATCTTAACGCTTCTCATATAACGAGCATCAATGAGAAGCAATTTCCAACCCAGCAGCCCAATTCCCTCTTACAGCAGGTTGTTCCTACTTTTACTAATAAAAAATGTTGTCATATATCAATGTATCCTTTAGTCAAGAATTAAGAAGTACAAATTAGGTGTTGTTCTCTTTTTCTGTCTTTGGGAGTGCAAGTCCTTCTTTAGATGCTTCTATTCTAATCACTTTCTATTAAGGCATCAAATCAACTCGTAAAGTTTGTAGTAATATTCTATGTAGGGATTCCTCAATCTTTTGTAACCATCTTATAATATCTGAAGTCTATAGTCAATTCTATATAGTAATTGTTTTCACATTTTCAATTTGTTCATTTTTGCATTTTAATTCTCAAAGTTCTTCTATCTCTTCTCAAGGGGGCCTTGGGCTAGGGGTTCATGGAGCAGGTATCCCTTATGCCTTCTCGTCTCAGCTACAACCTCATGAATCCCAAATTCTCGAGCAATGTAATGGCCATGCATTATTTCTAGTATACATAAAGTTGGAGGCTCATCGTGTTTGACTAGTTTTTCCTTTGCATTAAGAATTTATCAATATGTGCAGACGCTGGGCAAACAAAAAGTGATGAGCAACAAGGCTTGGCGGATGATGCTGGTGTGGAATCTGCTGCAACAACTAGACCGATTAAGGACACCAATGAAGATGACATGAAGGCTCATTACTTGGTACGGTCCAACTTTTTGATACATGCCTGCTCATGAAATAAGTGAAACAAGGTGCATACAATTAAGGACACCACAATTATCACTGTGAATAATCAATAGTGTGGAGTTACTCACAATAATCTATGCGGCATTTCTTAGCTAGATTTCTTAGAATGATTTCGGGCTATTTTTCTCATATTTTAGAAAACTGATCATGTGTGATGGCCCATCTGTCTTGCAAAATAGACTTGAACTGGTCACGTCAGTTCCAATCTGCATCTATTTTCATCTTGTAGGTTGCCACACGGATGCTCTTTGGACTACGATATGTACATGAAGGCATTTGTTTTAGTGCAAAATATTACTTACTAATGCCCGCAAAGTATCGTTGGGTATTATATTTGCTATGGAGCTATGTATGCATGGATGCTATGGAACTATATGTATATATGGATGCTATGGAATTTTGGATGTATGGATGTTATGGAATATTGATATATGGATCATGAAATTTTTATGCAACTTTGCATATATGTTATGTGTTGTGGATCAGTAAAATTATTGGGCACATATTATGTATTATATATTTGATATATATGTTATGTGCTGTTGAATTTGTGGTTTTGAAAGAAAACATATATATGCCAGAATACCAAATACTAATGGAGAATCATGGGCTATACTAATGGCGCACTAGCAGTGCGCCATTAGTATCTAAGCCCTGGGAGGCTTACTAATGGAGCACCATGGGCTATACTAATGGGCACTGCCTGGTGCGCCATTAGTATACCAGATACGAATGGCGCACCTATGGTGCGCCATTAGTAAAAAATTCTAATGGAGTGATGCTAGTGGCGCACCTGTAGTGCGCCATTAGTAGCAAAAACAAGTTCCGCCACTAGCAGGCCTTTTCCTAGTAGTGCTAGCTACTAGCTATGGACCCGAAGGTCTATGTTGAACTACTCACGCATCATCGCAGAGGCAATGGTGTTGATGAAGAAGCCCTCTGTATCCGAATCCCCCCTCCGGCAGGGCTCCCAGAACGTGCCCTAGATGGGACCTTGCGGAGACAAAACCTTGCGGCTTCGGAAAAGTATTTTCGTGGATCTCTCCCGTGGTTTTGTATTTTTCGGGGATTTATACGCAGAAGAAGTAGGGCAGACGAGCCACAGGGTGCCCACAAGCCTGCTAGGCATGGGCCCCCTGGCCGCACCTAGGGGGCTTGTGGCCTCCCCTGGTGGCCTCTGCCTTGGTTCTCACGCTCCCTGCGTATCTTCTATTCCGGAAAAAATCTTTTCGGAGGTTTTATTCCGTTTGGACTACGTTCAATATTCTCATGTGAAAAGGGTCAAAAACACGGAAAAAACAGGAACTGGCACTTGGCACTGAGTTAATAAGTTAGTCCCAAAAAAGATATTAAAGGCATACAAAACATCCAATGTTTGACAAGATAATAGCATGGAACCATCAAAAATCATAGATACGATGGAGATGTATCAGTGCCGGACCCTGAGTCTCAACTTGTGGCGACTCTTCGTGCTACCCCGGATTGGGTGATTCCCTACATGGCGTATCTCACACGAGGCGAGTTACCCACAGATGAGTTGTTGGCTCACCAAATCCTCCGCCGATGCAAATCCATGGTCATACATAACAGCGAGTTGCATAAGTGAAGCACTTCAGGGGTATTTCAAAGGTGTGTCTCTTCCGAGGAAGGATGTATGATTCTCAACAAAATTCATGCAGGCGACTGTGGTCACTAAGTGGGTTGAAGCAGAACCCGTTAGTAGCTGTGATGCAGACACGGTTGTCAAATTCTTGAAAAAGTTGATCTTCCGGTTCGGATACCCTCATACTATCATTACTGACAATGGTACTAATCTATCAAAGGGTGCAATGCAAGAATTTTGCGGATGAGAGCATATCCGGCTTGATGTTTCTGCAGTCGCACACCTCCAGTCTAATGGACCGGCAGAAAGGGCGAATCAGGAAATATTGCGAGGAATAAAGCCCCGGCTTATGGTACCTCTGGAGCGCACTCCAGGATGTTGGGTGGAAGAATTGCCCTTAGGGTTACGGATTATCCGGACCACCCCAAATCGCTCCACGGGTTTTACTCCTTTCTTTCTGGTCTACGGGGCAGAGGCAGTTTTGCCAAGTGACATCAGACACGATTCACCGTGAGTCACCTCCTATGTGGAACAGGACAACGAGTTGGCGCAACAAGATTTGTTGGATGCTTTGGAGGAAGAGCAAGACTTGGCTGCATCGCGATCGGCAATCTATCAACAGGACTTGCGACGCTATCACAACCGCCGCGTCAAGAGCCAGACTTTTCAAGACGGCGACTTAGTGCTCCGGTTGATTCAATACCACACTGGTATGCATAAGTTATCACCTCCATGGGAAGGACCATTTGTCATCAGCAACGGCTCATACTACTTGGTGGGTCTTCGCCCTGATCGGCCAACTACACAGGTTGAGACAACTCGCCCCTGGAATATAGCCCACCTACGGCCTTACTACACCTAGAGACAAGGGCTCCTTTCTTTTCTGCAAATCTCAGAACTTGTAATCTTTTATTTATAAAGCAATAAAGTAGGCACCCATGAACTTCGGGGTCCTTTGCCGTTTCAGCTTCTCGTAAACATGAGTCTTTATTGTTCTATGATTCGTCCAAGCATGGACGCTATCAGTACCAAAGAGCATAAGTCGCCACGCTGCACTTGTATCAATACTGGGTACTGATAAGCCAAAGAGGACCAAAGTTGCCACGCTGCACGGTTCAACCATGGGCGCCTTATATGGTTTTGAGAATTAAGCCGACTTACTTGGGGGCTACTAGTTCCCAAGTCATTTTGCAGTAAGTGCGTAAAACGCTTCTGCAATCCTATGTACGACTTTCCCTAATCATAGGTCACTTGGGGGCTTCCACTCACTGAGTTCAGCCTGAATACCCTCTTGGCTAGTGAAAAATTACCGCATTACAAATGGTTATACTGGACCATGTGTTGGACAAGTTGCCCTATGGACCCATGTACTCTTGGCGAGTCAATCCTCTTTTTGGACCCTGAACTCACCTTGGTTAAAACATGAAAGGTACCGGCCAGAGCCACACATGGAAAATAGAGAAACCATTGGTTCACTGTTCCTGCTTCACTGAAGCTTGACTCGCACCTAATCAGCTGGTCTAAAAAACTTGGGTTGTTGCAAAATCCTTCTTACGGTAGCACTAGAGTTTTGCAAACTCGTCCTATCCTGTCGTAGCTCATCGAGCCGACAAATTTTTACGATTATCTTCGTGGCACTGCCGCAAGGTTTCGTAAAACTTTATATGACTCGTGCGACTCAATGAGCCGGCTCCTTGCTTATAATTCGCCATGACTCATTGAGTCGGCCTATAGTGTTTTTTCCCTAACAAATAGGTTGAAGAAGCTTTTTCTTGTCGAAATATGACACTTCCTAAACTATCAAGCATCAAGATTGGTAAAGGCGACTCATGATTCACAGAAAAGAATAAATTGTTTAGCAATTCAAGCAAAAGGCATGGATGGAAGATTGTTTCCCTAAAACCTAGCAACTATTACATGGCTCACTCGGACATATCGGGCGTCATCTCCTCGTCAAGAAGAGACCAAATTGTTTTTGAAGAAATGATTACATCGTGGGTAGACTTAAGACGCCTTCGGGTCGCCTTGCCTTGAGCTCTCTCCATCTTCAATTTGTAAGTCGCCCAGCTTCCAGTTGCACTTGGACAAGGCAACGAATTCATCTTCGTCGTTCAAAGAGACAGATAGGTCTGCTTCAAAGTCGAATGGATTCTTGCGCCGGTGAGGAGTGAGGCTGGTAATTCCGAACGAAGGAGGATTACCTTTTTGTTGTTGTCATCATACACAGCCTGGTATTTGTTCAAGTCCAAACTAACCGCCATATGAGTCGCTGCGGCACAGGGACTCTTTCACAACACGGTGGTAATCATCTTCGGTGAACTCCAACTCGTCACCCTTCAGCTCAGGGTAACTAGCTGCTATCTCCTCTAGCTTGAGTTCAGGGGCATAGGCCAGGTACCGACATAGGGTGGTCCGAGCTCCCTTGCGGGCGGCTGACTTGTTTAGTTCATCTACTTGCGGTGGCAATGTTGAAAAGCAAACCAGCATATTCTTGATGGACTTGATTGGTTCCTTGTTGCCCATCACTGCCTTCATTGTCAGCATGCTCCCTGTATACAGCTGCTCCGTAAAGGTGTAAATTGCGTTCAGCTTCAGGATGCAGTCGTCTTGGAGATTGGCAGCTCGCGGACCTACAAAGTATAAAACTATGACAATCAGTATTTGCAAACTAAATTATGACTTCTCATTCTGAACGAGGGAATTGTTCCTTACCAAAGATGGCTTGGGTCATGTTGGAGACATGCTTTTTTAGACGGGAGAGCTCCTGTAGGGCGGCTTCTAGCTTTGCCTCAGCTTGTTCCGCCCGCTTCAGGATGGTGGCTTGATCAGCATTAGCTTTCTTCTCAAATTTTTGGTGGTCGGCTTTCATTTTCTCCATGTCAGCCAAGGCCAACCGATATTTTTCTTTAGATGCAGTCCGAGCATCCTGCTGTTCAACTAAGCTTTTCTTCAAGTCAGCAAGAGATGACTCGGCCCGGGTCACAGATTCCTGCAAACAAATTTTGGGAGACAAGTTTCAGAACTGTTGCAAGCAACATCCCTGACACTTGGGGGCTAATGTATGATTCTAATCAAAGTCATACAAAATACAAAACCCGGCTCATCTTTCAAACGATGACCCGGCCCTTGGGAGCTACAGGTTGAAGTTTTTATCTAATGCAAGACCCGGCTCATCTTTCAAAAGATGACTCGGCCCTTGGGGGCTACAGGTTGAAGTTTTTATCTAATGCAAGACCCTGCTCATCTTTCAAAAGATGACCCGACCCTTGGGGGCTACAGTTTGAAGTTTTTATCTAATGCTAGACCCGGCTCATCTTTCGAAAGATGACCCGGCCCTTGGGGGCTACAGGTTGAAGTTTTTATCTAATGCAAGACCCGACTCATCTTTCAAAAGATGACCCAGCCGTTGGGGGCTACAGGTTGAAGTTTTTTACCTAATTCAAGACCCGACTCATCTTTCAAAAGATGACCCGGCCCTTGGGGGCTACAGGTTGACGTTTTTATCTAATGTAAGACCCGGCTCATCTTTCCAAAGATGACACGTCCCTTGGGGGCTATTGTTTGATGTTTTTCTATAAATTCAAGACCCGACTCATCTTTCAAAAGATGACCCGCCCCTTGGGGGCTATGGACATATATGGGTCTTGCAGATATTGCAACAAACATAATTTCATTAAGAAAGACTAGTCTCCTGGAAGGCTAATGCGGGGAAGAACACAAAATAAAGGACGTACCTCATGCTTGACTCTCATCATGTTGATCAAGCTCTTCTCCATTTCGTAACTCGTGTCCAGGCGACTTACGAAGCCAGAGCAGAGATGATCAAATTCGACCTTCTGATAATGGGGAAGCTTCAGCATAGTGATATCTTGTTCTGCGGAAGGAGGGGACTCTTTCGATGCATGTTTGGATAACACCGCTATTGTAGGTTTGGAGTAACCAGTACCACTAATAATTACGGTATCTCGATCTTCAGTCGGCTTGGAAGAGCTCGGCGGGTTAACATTTTTAGTGGTTTTTTTAGAGGACCTCGAGAGTCGATCCGGACATCAGGAACGTCATCCACAGGATCATCACGAGCCGCCGCTTGGTCTTTATCAAACTCTGGGGCAGAGGTGCTCATGCCTAACACCTCAGTCGTTTTAGGAGCAGAAGACAAGTCGCCAGTTTTTCTCTTCTTTGCTTGTGCTCTGAAATGAAAACATCAAAGTTAGAAAAAATATCATTATTGGGAAGGGAAAAGGTTAATAAAATAACTTACCCGTGTACATGAATCATTGGTGGAAGAGCTGACATCACTGAGTCGCTAAATGAAGGAGGAGAGACCTGAAACAATAAAAGTTCAAGGAGTGAACGATTTGTGAATAACATTTTCTACAAGAAGGAGAATGTGTTAACAGCTGTATACCTTAATTTCAGGTAACCCGGAAACTAAGTCGCTAGAATGGCTTCATGTTTTACATTTGGAAGCATACCTCGCATTCTTCATAAGGAAATCACGGTCCACACAAGAATTTGGGTGAGACATGGGAACTTTTCCACAAATCCGCCTGGCCGGCCTAGGTGAAGAGGAAGTTGAGTCGGAATAAATAGAAATTACCTCAACCATGTCATCTTGGCTCTCATAGCCATCATCCTATGCATAAAGGTAACAAGATATAAGCATAAGTCGGAACATAATGATGATAAACAAAAGGGTAAATTTTTACCTCTGACTGTTCTTCGCCGACTTGGGACTCGCCGACGACGGATGACTCCTTGATGGCGGCTTTGCCCTTGCTCGTCTTCTTCTTCTTCTTCTTCGGTGTCGGCTTAGTTGTTTTCTCGGTAGTCACCTTTGGCCTTTGACACCAATGGCATCACCTTTCTGGTGGATAGAATCAAATTTCAAACCCGGAACATTGGTACATACACTACAGGAATCACCTTCTTTGCCGTCTGCCATCACAGATGGCAAAGACAAATAACCGGACGGCAAAGACCGTACAACAGACGGCAAAGATTGTCACGGCCGGCAAATTTTCTGCGTCAGCCTACGACGGCATAGGCCCTTCTTTGCCGTCTGCCCCCGTAAAGCGGACGGCAAAGCTCTTTGCTGTCAGCTTTCCTGAGGAGCAGTCGGCAAAGAGTTTGGGACGGCAGCCGAGAGGCGTTGCCTCCGTTAGGGGTTAACGGAGCCGTTGCCGTCTGCCTCCTCGGCAACCTTTGCCGTCAGCCTCCTCGGCAACCGTTGCCGTCTGCCTCCTCGGCAACCTTTGCCGTCAGCCTCCTCGGCAACCTTTGCCGTCCGTCGTGTCCTCCCCTCCCCCCTCTCTCCACTTTTGTATTCTACCCCCTCCTCTGTGCCCTCTTCTTTGCCGTCTGCCTACCCATCAGGCAGACGGCAAAGAGACTATATGGCCAGCTGCTACTGCCCAGGTTGCACAGCTGGGCGCCACGTGGCACCTTTGCCGTCGGCCGGCAGACGGCAAAGGCCTTTGCCATCAGCTGGCAGACGACAAAGAGCCTATATTGTCTCTTTTTTATTTATTTTTCTATTTCACATTACATATACATATAATTCAGAGCACATATATCATAAATAGATCACAACACATATATTATATACATATAAAGCTCATCAATGCCATTTGTTCATCAATGTACATCCCATATATCAAAAGAACCAACACATACGAAGTTTCATCCATATATACATACATATAGTTGCACATATATTGTTCATCAACACATACAAAGAACCAACACATTGTTCATCAACTCAAATAAAAACGGAAACTAAAGCACTCCAACGCCAGCTTCCATGCATGTAGTACAGCCAATCTGCAAAATGGGAATAAGAAAGTAAGTAGAAGAAGAACAACAACATATATATGACAAATAAGCTAAATTGAAGAAGAAAGAGAAGAAGCAATAAGAGAACAAGGAGAAGAAAAACAAGGAGGAGGAGGAGGAGGGGAAGGGTAAGGAGAAGGAGAAGGAGAAGAAGAAAAAAGAAGAGAAGAAGAAGGAGAAGAAGGAGGAGAAGAAGGAGAGAAGAAGAAGGAGAAGAAGGAGGGCTCCTTCTCCTTCTCCTCCTTCTCTTCTTCTCCTCCTCCTTCTTCTTCTTCTCCTCCTCCTCCTTATTCTTCTCCTTCTCCTTCTATTCTTCTTCTCTTCTTCTTCTTGTTCTTCCTTCTCCTTCTATTTGAGCTAAATATTCCAATTATGTCATTTTAGAGGAAAACAATCTAAGTATATAATATTCATGAGCTAACCAAGGTTCTTATGCCATTTTGAGCTTATTATGGTATTTTGGAGCTAAATGGGCTAATTATGTCATTGTTGGGTTAATTAAAGCAAGGATAATATGAAAGAGGAGAAGAAAGAGGAGGAGGAGGAGAAGAAGAAGAAATCAAGAAGAAGGAGGAGGAGGAGGAGAAGGAGGAGGAGGAGGAGGAGGACGAGAAGGATAGAAGGTCCCGGGCCTTCTCCTCCTCCTCCTCCTCCTCCTCCTCCTTCTCTTCTTCTTCATCTCTTCTTCTTCTTTCTTTTCATTTTGCCTATTTCTTCTCCTCTTCTCCTCTTGTTGGAGCTAAATTACCTAATTATGTCTTTTTTGAGCTAAATATTCCAATTATGTCATTTTAGAGGAAAACAAGCTAAGTATATAATATTCATGAGCTAACCAAGGTTCTTATGCCATTTTGAGCTTATTATGGTATTTTGGAGCTAAATGGGCTAATTATGTCATTGTTGGGTTAATTAAAGCAAGGATAATATGAAAGAGAAGAAGAAAGAGGAGGAGGAGGAGAAGAAGAAGAAATCAAGAAGAAGGAGGAGGAGGAGGAGAAGGAGGAGGAGGAGGAGGAGGACGAGAAGGATAGAAGGTCCTGGGCCTTCTCCTCCTCCTCCTCCTCCTCCTCCTTCTCTTCTTCTTCATCTCTTCTTCTTCTTTCTTTTCATTTTGCCTATTTCTTCTCCTATTCTCCTCTTGTTGGAGCTAAATTACCTAATTATGTCTTTTTTGAGCTAAATATTCCAATTATGTCATTTTAGATGAAAACAAGCTAAGTATATAATATTCATGAGCTAACCAAGGTTCTTATGCCATTTTGAGCTTATTATGGTATTTTGGAGCTAAATGGGCTAATTATGTCATTGTTGGGTTAATTAAAGCAAGGATAATATGAAAGATTAGAAGAAAGAGGAGGAGGAGGAGAAGAAGAAGAAATCAAGAAGAAGGAGGAGGAGGAGAAGGATAGAAGGTCCTGTGCCTTCTCCTCCTCCTCCTCCTCCTCCTCCTCCTCCTTCTCTTCTTCTTCATCTCTTCTTCTTCTTTCTTTTCATTTTGTCTATTTCTTCTCCTCTTCTCCTCTTGTTGGAGCTAAATTACCTAATTATGTCTTTTTTGAGCTAAATATTTCAATTATGTCATTTTAGAGGAAAACAAGCTAAGTATATAATATTCATGAGCTAACCAAGGTTCTTATGCCATTTTGAGCTTATTATGGTATTTTGGAGCTAAATGGGCTAATTATGTCATTGTTGGGTTAATTAAAGCAAGGATAATATGAAGAAAGAGGAGGAGAAGAAGAAGAAAGAGGAGGAGGAGGAGAAAGAGGAGGAAGAGAAGAAGAAGAAATCAAGAAGAAGGAGGAGGAGGAGGAGAAGGAGGAGGAGGAGGAGGAGAAGGATAGAAGGTCCTGGGCCTTCTCCTCCTCCTCCTCCTCCTCCTCCTCCTCCTCCTCCTTCTCTTCTTCTTCATCTCTTCTTCTTATTTCTTTTCATTTTCCCTATTTCTTCTCCTCTTCTCCTCTTGTTGGAGCTAAATTACCTAATTATGTCTTTTTTGAGCTAAATATTCCAATTATGGCATTTTAGAGGAAAACAAGCTAAGTATATAATATTCATGAGCTAACCAAGGTTCTTATGCCATTTTGAGCTTATTATGGTATTTTGGAGCTAAATGGGCTAATTATGTCATTGTTGGGTTAATTAAAGCAAGGATAATATGAAAGAGGAGAAGAAAGAGGAGGAGGAGGAGAAGAAGATGAAATCAAGAACAAGGAGGAGGAGGAGGAGAAGGAGGAGGAGGAGGAGGAGAAGGATAGAAGGTCCTGGGCCTTCTCCTCCTCCTCCTCCTCCTCCTCCTCCTCCTCCTCCTTCTCTTCTTCTTCATCTCTTCTTCTTCTTTCTTTTCATTTTGCCTATTTCTTCTCCTCTTCTCCTCTTGTTGGAGCTAAATTACCTAATTATGTCTTTTTTGAACTAAATATTCCAATTATGTCATTTTAGAGGAAAACAAGCTAAGTATATAATATTCATGAGCTAACCAAGGTTCTTATGCCATTTTGAGCTTATTATGGTATTTTGGAGCTAAATGGGCTAATTATGCCATTGTTGGGTTAATTAAAGCAAGGATAATATGAAAGAGGAGAAGAAAGAGGAGGAGGAGGAGAAGAAGAAGAAATCAAGAATAAGGAGGAGGAGGAGGAGAAGGAGGAGGAGGAGGAGGAGGAGGAGGAGGAGGCCTGGCCTCCTCCTCCTCCTCCTCCTCCTCCTCCTCCTCCTCCTCCTTCTCTTCTTCTTCATCTCTTCTTCTTCTTTCTTTTCATTTTGCCTATTTCTTCTCCTCTTCTCCTCTTGTTGGAGCTAAATTACCTAATTATGTCTTTTTTGAGCTAAATATTCCAATTATGTCATTTTAGAGGAAAACAAGCTAAGTATATAATATTCATGAGCTAACCAAGGTTCTTATGCCATTTTGAGATTATTATGGTATTTTGGAGCTAAATGGGCTAATTATGTCATTGTTGGGTTAATTAAAGCAAGGATAATATGAAAGAGGAGAAGAAAGAGGAGGAGGAGGAGAAGAAGAAGAAATCATGAAGAAGGAGGAGGAGGAGGAGAAGGAGGAGGAGGAGAAGGATAGAAGGTCCTAGGCCTTCTCCTCCTCCTCCTCCTCCTCCTCCTCCTTCTCTTCTTCTTCATCTCTTCTTCTTCTTTCTTTTCATTTTGCCTATTACTTCTCCTCTTCTCCTCTTGTTGGAGCTAAATTACCTAATTATGTCTTTTTTGAGCTAAATATTCCAATTATGTCATTTTAGAGGAAAACAAGCTACGTATATAATATTCATGAGCTAACCAAGGTTCTTATGCCATCTTGAGCTTATTATGGTATTTTGGAGCTAAATGGGCTAATTATGTCATTGTTGGGTTAATTAAAGCAAGGATAATATGAAAGAGGAGAAGAAAGAGGAGGAGGAGGAGAAGAAGAAGAAATCAAGAAGAAGGAGGAGGAGGAGGAGAAGGAGGAGGAGGAGGAGGAGGAGAAGGATAGAAGGTCCTGGGCCATCTCCTCCTCCTCCTCCTCCTCCTTCTCTTCTTCTTCATCACTTCTTCTTCTTTCTTTTCATTTTGCCTATTTCTTCTCCTCTTCTCCTCTTGTTGGAGCTAAATTACCTAATTATGTCTTTTTTGAGCTAAATATTCCAATTATGTC
Organism: Hordeum vulgare subsp. vulgare; assembly: GCF_904849725.1. Taxonomy (NCBI): domain Eukaryota; kingdom Viridiplantae; phylum Streptophyta; class Magnoliopsida; order Poales; family Poaceae; genus Hordeum; species Hordeum vulgare. Next base: position 217,632,023 of record NC_058520.1, on the reverse strand, counting down.
ATTTGAGAGGAAAACAAGCTAAGTATATAATATTCATGAGCTAACCAAGGTTTTTAGGCCATTTTGAGCTTATTATGGTATTTTGGAGCTAAATGGGCTAATTATGTCATTGTTGGGTTAATTAAAGCAAGGATAATATGAAGAAAGAGGAGGAGGAGAAGAAGAAGAAAGAGGAGGAGGAGGAGAAAGAGGAGGAAGAGAAGAAGAAGAAAGAGGAGGAGAAGAAAGAGGAGGAAGAGAAGAAGAAGAAAGAGGAGGATAAGAAAGAGGAGGAAGAGAAGAAGAAGAAAGTGGAGGAGGAGGAGAAAGAGGAGGAGGAGAAGAAGAAGAAAGAGGAGGAAGAGGAGAAGAAGAAGAAATCAAGAAGAAGAAGGAGGAGGAGGAGGAGGAGGAGAAGGATAGGCCTTCTCCTCCTCCTCCTTCTCCTCCTCCTCCTCCCTTCTCCTCCTCCTCCTCCTCCTCCTCCTCCTTCTCTTCTTCTTCATCTCTTCTTCTTCTTTATTCTCATTTTGAGCTAAATTACCTAATTATGTCTTTTTTGAGCTAAATTGGCTAATTATCTCATTTTAGAGGAAAACAAGCTAAGTTTGGAGGAGAAACTTACCGTAGTGGTCATCAAGGAGGAGAAACACCACGGTTGCTCGCGCCGGCTTCGTCTGGAGACGGTTGCCCTGGAGAAGGCTCTGGACCCGCGCCCACCATCTTTCAACACCTGTCATGATAAAGATTAAAAGAAATTAGTACAACATAAAAAAATTGAATGACTGACATGAATAATAATATGTACATGAGTAGTAAATATTAAAATATATATAATTTAAGTTTTGAATCTTACAAACTAATAATCATCATCAATAAATGCATCATCATCATCACTATCATGCATGTCTTCATGAATGACGTGCTCATCGGGTTCAACGGCGTGAAGTTGTGAAAGGCCTTCCTTTAATCGTTGAAGCATTGACAGGTCATCCGCATCAGTAACCTCTACGAGTTCCAGGTCTTCTGGTTCCGGCTCAGGGCTGGAGTCAGATTCATTGTCGCTGTCTACTTCCATGTTCTTGGATGAAGCACGGCGGTTCTTGAAACGTTTCTTGGAAAGACGTGCTTCTTGGAAGAATTCTCCATCATATGTGTCTGGGTTAATGTGAGGTTCATAATCCTGTTCATTTGGGAGAGGTGGTCTGACATGTGGCGGCACTTCATAAACAACATACCAACCTTCCAGATTCTTATCCGTTTGGCATGCCCACGGTAGGTAGAAAACTTGGGTCGCCTGTTGAGCCGTAATATAGACATCGGGAACATCTAAATGGGTGTTTGGATTGATTTCGACTAGTCCTATATGTTCATGAGTCCTTCTAGTCTCCTTCGGCTGGAACCAATAACATTTGAAGACTACGACGTTCGGTGGGTTTTCACCATAGAATTGAAGTTCATAAATTGATTCAACTCTTCCATAATACTCGATAACACCTTCGCCGATAGCAGAGACACCACAATTTTTAGATTTCCGGTCGGGCATAGATAGCTCTTTGCCAAAGGTACGAAAGAGATACCCGTTGATGTTGTATTTCTCAAATGAACGGACCTTATAGTCAAAACCATTAGCGACTTGTCTCAATTCGGCGTCCATAGACTCTGAATTAGCCTACAAGTTTAATACGAAAGGGTTGTTGCATTAGCCGCAAGTTAGACCAAGAATGAAATGGTCCATTATTGATAATTACCGTTTGTTCGAACCAAGAGATGAAACCGGGATAGCCGCCTCCTGTCTTTGACAGAAGCTCATACTCTTCGACGGAATCATTTTCGATCACCGCTCCATCCGAGAATTTGACGACGTAACAACTGTTTGAAATATCCGGGAATAAGAGCAGTTCAAATGAATTAGAAGTTACGGGAAAATGTGTCGAGAACTCACTCGATGTACGGCCGCACTTCTGTTAGGTTGTTGAAGATATACAAAGAAATGTTCCGCCATTCTTCGATATCCAACGTTATTGGTTTCGAAGCACCGGCTGGTGCGAGCTTCCCTTTGAATAGGCTGAGGTTGGACCCACCTTTTTTAGGGTCTCCATCATTGTGCCGAGGCTTCGGATTATGCAAATGATGCTTTTTGGCTTCGTAGTGTGCTGTCACAAAGTTTGCCACCTCCTCAGTAATGAATGCCTCAGCCATCGATGCTTCAATTCTACGCTTATTTTTACATTTAGCTCGAAGGGTCTTCTGCATCCTCTCAGTTGCATAGCACCAACGATCTTGCACCGGCCCACCCAATCTTGCCTCGGTCGGTAGATGTAAAATCAAATGCTGCATTGGATTAAAGAAGCCCGGTGGAAAGATCTTCTCTAACTTGCACAACAACTCCGGTGCAAACTCCTCCATGTCTTCTACCACGCCAGGCGACAATTCTTTCGCACAAAGAACACGGAAGAAATAGCTCAGCTCCGCCAGTACTAGCCATTCATCCTCAGGAATAAAGCCACGTAACATCACCGGCATTACCCGCTCTAGCCATATGTGCCAATCATGACTCTTGAGACCAAAGATTTTCAATTTTTCAAGACTCGCTCCCCTCTTTTGATTCGCTGCATACCCATCGGGGAACATCAAGTGCATTTTGACCCACAAGATAATTTCCCTCATAGCTGGCCTTCCGAGGTTGAACCAGGCCTTTGGCTTCGACCACTTCTGCTTTCCTTTGCCTTCTCGCATGTTTTGTAACGGTCTATGACATAGTGTCTCTTGATCGACTCTAGCCTCAATATTATCCTTTCTCTTCCCATCTATGTCGAACATTGTACCAAAAATAGCCTCTCCGATATTCTTTTCAGTGTGCATCATGTCGATATTGTGCGGAAGAAGGAGGTCTTTGAAGTACGGCAGATCCGAGAAGCATGGCTTGTGAGTCCAGGCGTGTTTTGAATTATACCCCTTGAAATACCCTGGACGCTCTGGATCAGGCTCGAGGGCGTTTAACTGATCCAGGATCTGTTGGCCTGTGAACGCATGTGGTGCTAAGTTTTTGACAACTTTACCTTTGGTAAAGTTCTTCTTGTCTTTTCTGAACTGATGGTCAGGATCCAGGAATTGTCTATGCAAGTCAAAGAAAGAATACTTCCGACCCTCCTTCAACCAATGAAACTGAAGAGTTGCCTTGCATTGGGGGCAGGGGAACCTTCCATGCACACACCATCCAGAGAATAGCGCATACGCTGGCAAGTCATGCATAGAGTACATGTACCACACATGCATTTTGAAGTTTTCTTTTCTAGCGGCATCGTATGTCTTGACCCCATTTTCCCAAGCTTCTTCCAATTCATCCTTAAGCGGTTGCAGGTACACATTCATATTCTTCCCCGGATAATTGGGCCCTGGAATTATCAACGTCAGAAATATGTTCTTTCTTTGCATAATCTGCCCGGGGGGGGAGATTCAGTGGAATGACAAATACAGGCCAACAACTGTATTGGGTTGCCGTCATGCCGAAGGGATTAAAACCATCCGTGGCGGTGCAGACTCGAGGATTTCTTGGATCTGCCGCTTGATCCTGATGCAATCCATCGAAATGTTTCCACGCTTCCCCATCCGATGTGTGTACCATCATCTTATTCCCATCCGCATCTAGTTCGGTTCTTTTGCCCAATTTGTGCCATGTCATCTGTCTGGCTGTCTCTTCGACCATGAAAAGACGTTGAAGTCTTGGTACGATTGGCATATACCGAAGAACACTAACTGCGATTTTGGTCTGCCTCTTCTCACCCATACCGTTGTCTACCACAAGATACCTACAAGACTTGCAATTGGGACAATAGTCCAAGTGTGCATACTCCTTCCTAAATAAGACACATCCTTTCTCACATGCATCTATCTTCTCATAGGGCATCTTAAGTACACGAAGTATTTTGTCCGACTGGTACAGGTTTGCAGGCATGACATAGCCTTTGGGTAGGAAACGTCCAAATAGTGTCATCATCACGTTGTAGCATTCTCTTCCCAAGTTGAACTGAGCCTTCAGACCCATTACTTGTGCAATTGCATCCAGCTGACAGAGCTCGGTGTGCTCATGGAGAGAACGTTTTGAAGACTCCAACATTTCATAAAAGGCCTTTGCAGATTCCTCCATCTCATCTTCCGAATCCCGAGCATCATCAAAGTCTTGCACCATGTCTTCGATCCCAGTACCATGCTCGTCCGTGCGACGACGGACCACCTCAGCTCTTGTGCGTTGTATAGACTCACCATGAAATGTCCACAACGTATAATTAGGCTTAAAACCCCTCCTCTGCAGGTGTTTAATCATTACAGCCTCTGTCGTCTTTTTATAGTTGTCGCATCCAGGACAGGGGCAATAGTTTCTTTCCTCGCCATTTGCGAATGCGGCTTTCACAAATTCCTTTGTTTTTAAAAACCATTCTTTCGTCATCTCTTTCTGACTAGGGTGACCGGTATACATCCACGCACGATCACTCATCTTGCGTAGCTACTAAAGACAGAAGAAATATAATTATATATAATTCATCATCTATATTCATCGGTTAATCAGGTTCGCCATTTTTATTACGTCCAGGCAACCTACACGCTAATAGGTAAAGATAGGTCCTAATCCCACCCGAGTATGTGTAGACTGGGTTCGTTTTCCCATGCTCTGCTCCGGATCCAACGCAAAATTTCGGCAGCACCTCCCCGCTGTTCTCCTGATACACGTCTCCGCAATAAACAGAGAGGATGTGCATCCGGAGAACAACAGGGAGGCACTGACGAAATTCCGCATCGGATCCAGAGCACAGCATACGGGAAAACGAACCCAGTCTACACATACTTGGGCTGTCCATGGATAATGTTGGACAATTCGAAAGGATGGCGGTTATAAATATGCAAAGACATGCATATTTATAGATGTCGCCCTTTCGAATGGGAGACGCATACTGGTCACGCATACTCATGATTGAAGAAACCTATAGCTAGCAAGTTTCATCGGCACGAAGACCGGGACAGAGCAAATTAAGGGGGTAGGAGGAGAAGTCATTTGTGCTCACCAACAAACGCAAGGGCGGAGCTCATCCAATGCACGTGGAGGTCGTCGAACAACTGCACATTGAAATTCACCCGATCAACACAAATATGATGTTTTTATAATTAACATAACTATATGACCTAACTCATAACTATGTGGGTCAGTGTCATCGGGGGTCGAAGGTCACTGGCGTCGGGGATTGGGGTCTTTTCGGTCAACAAGAGGCGGAAGAGGTGTCGGGGCTCAGGGGTTGGGGGTCAGTGGCGTCGGGGGTCGGGGTAGGGGGTCGGGGGTCGAGGGTGAGTGTTGTCGGGGGTCGGGGGTCGGGGGTCGAGGGTCAGTGGCGTCGGGCGTCGGGGGTCGGGGGTCAGTGGCGTCGGGGGTCGGGGTAGGTGGTCGGGGGTCGAGGGTGAGTGTTGTCGGGGGTCGGGGGTCGAGGTTACCTATAAAACTTTCTAGGTTACCTATAAAACTTTCTAGGTTACCTATAGAACTTTCTAGGTTACCTATAAAACTTTCCAGGTTACCTATACTACTTTATAAAACTTTCCAGGTTCCATAAAAAAATATTTCATGCCGGGGTGTCGTCGAGATGTCGTGTCGGGGCTTCGTGTCGGGGTTTCGGGGCATCGTGTCGGGTGTCAGGGGTGTCGTCGAGATGTCGTGTCGGGGCGTCGTGTCGGGGTTTCGGGGCATCGTGACGGGTGTCAGGGGTGTCGTCGAGATGTCGTGTCGGTGCGACAACTAGTATTGCGAGCTGTTGTAATATCCTCAACGTTGTGGCTAGTGCAAGCATAGGCGGCGACCGGAGGGCTCTACACGGTCAACTACAAACCTAACAACTAACCTAACACACAGTAGGTAATTAACAACTAACCTAGCTCGAGGGGTAATACCACTAACAACTAACCTAATTACCACTAACAACTAACAAGTAACCTAACTAACCTAATTACCAGTACATAACCACTAACAACTAACCTAACTAACCTAACTAACAATAGGTAATTAACAACTAACCTAACTAACCTAACTAACAATAGGTAATTAACAACTAACCTAACTAACCTAATTAATGAATTAAACGAAAAAAGGAAAAAAGGACTCACCGAGGAGGAGGAGGCCGCAGGAGGGGGGCGCAGGGCGGCGGTGGGGTGCGTAGGTGGGGAGGTGGGGGGGGAGGCGGTAGCGGTGCGGCGGCGGCAGCGCTGGGGGCGTAGGGAGGAGGAGGAGGACCGCAGGGGGGGTCGCAGGGCGGCGGTGGGGAGGTGGGGGGGGGGGGCGGCGGCGGCGGTGGGGCGGCGGCGGCGCTGGGGGCGTAGGGAGGAGGAGGAGGCCCGCAGGGGGGGGCGCAGGGCGTGCGTGGGAGAGAGAGAGCGCGTGGGAGAGAGGAGAGAGGTAGGCGCGCGGCGCCGTTAACTTTTCGAGGGTCCATCTCCTTTGCCGTCTGCCACTGATCCCCTTTGCCGTCTGCCACCAATGGCAAAGCTACTCAGGCAGACGGCAAAGGGGTGGGTGGGGCCGGGGTGCGATGGGGAGAGAGGAGGGGTGGGGTGGGACAGCTTTGCCGTCGGCCATCCCTACCTTTGCCGTGTGTCAGCAGACGACAAAGAGGTGGCTGATGGCAAATATTTATTTTGCCATCAGCCTCCTCTTTACCGTCTGTTTTCTTCCAACACACGGTAAAGAGGTTCTTTGCCGTCTGTCAGCAGACGACAAAGAACTGGCGGACGGCAAATAAAGGAATTCCAGTAGTGATATGTTGAAAAGGGTAAAATGAGGCAACTTAGATTGTTACCGGTGGAGCCGGGTTGGAGAGACAGAAAGGCTTGAGCTCCACCTTGGCACAGATTTCCAAGGACTCGCGGGTTAACTTCTTGATTATGTCAACAATGTATTTCTCGGGGAGTCTTCTATGAAAAAAGCATTGGGGATGGTTCACGCTGCCATCGTACTCGCACATCAGACCATCTCGACGACTCAGAGGAAGAATATTCCACTCCACCCAGCAACAGAATAGGTCAACCCCGGTGAGCCCATTGTTCGTCAAAGACCGCAGCTCAGAGAAGATGGGGATGAATTCCGATTCTTCTTCTTCGGTAAGTTTCTCTAGCAGCATGAAGTCCACGGGTAAGCGATCTTCTCTATATCTCGGAAGTGGGTTCTCACCGGGAGGAGAAGTGTCTGGGCAATAAAACCAAGACTCGGCCCAGCCTTTGGGATGGCTGGGAAGGAGGACAGATGGAAACCCACGTTCGTGTCGCCGCTGAATGTTGACCCCCCCGAGTTCCAAGTTGGGCCTCTTGGAAAATACGTTCTGGCGGTTCAGATGGAAGAAGTTCCAAAATAATTGAACTGTGGGCTCTATCTAAATGTATGCCTCGCAAAATATTTGGAATTGACAAAGGTTACTGATGGAGTTGGATCCCAGATCCTGAGGGTGAACATTGAGGAAATGCATAGCGTCTCTAAAGAACTTTGACCCTGGCGGTTTGAAGCCTCGCTCCAGTTGATCAATGAAAACAACTACTTCCCCCTCGGCAGGATTGGGAATCACCTCGCCTGGGGTGGTCCGCCAACCAATGACTTCCTTACGATCAAGATGACCCGAATTTACAAATTTCTCGACAAAGGCGTCATTAATCTTTGTTGGCAACCAATTGCATTTCGAGATGCTAACCATGACTATAAAAAAGAAGGAACAAAGCGGCTCATTAAGGACCATAAAACATGGTAACTCGCTAGTTGGAGATCTACAATGTGTCTGTAAGGGCCTTATGACTCGCCATTAGGTGACCAAGGACCTGGATCTGAGGATATTCTAATTCACTAGTTGAGCGATTTATGGTATGTCTACGAAGGCGTTATGACTCACCCTTCGGCGATCAAAGACGTAACTTTGGCAATGTTCTAACTCACTGTGGTGGAAGATGGTGAGCGACGATTCACAAGGGATTCTTTCCTTAGGGATCCTGGAGTGGGATAAACAAGTGTCAAAAGAAAGCAATGAAGTATGGATCTACGGGTGGATCAAATTAAAGAGGTAATGCTTGACGAAATTTTGAAAACTACGAACGCAAGAATGCGACAGGGGTGCCGTATGAATCTATGAAGTAAGAATATCGAAATGACCAACAGATGCGGCGATTCTACCGCGCTTTACTACTACGGAGGATCTATCGGAAGTATGATTGTTGCATCTAAAAAAGCAAGGGGATCATTGTTGCTTTCCGAAGCTAATCTAGATGAGCATGGCGGTAAGGTCTAACCCTAATGGGGGAGAAATGCTTACCTGAGAAAGAAGGATCATCCCCGGAGGAGGATGCGGAAGGTTTGTGGCAGATCCCGCGCCTTCGGTTGGCCTGGAGACGTCCGGACCACAATGGCTGGCGACGAAGCTTCGGGAACGGAGAGGAGATAAGGGCGCGGGCGCGATGAAGACGAAGACTGACGAGGAAGTCGAAGTGGGGGTAGGTAACGGTGCCCCCACACCCCCCTGCGATTATTTAAAGGCTGGGTGGTGGAATCTAGGCGGCAGGCGTGGGAATAGAGGCGACAAATTGGAAATTTGTAATGATGGCACCTTGGTTTTCGGGATAACTAAATGGAGGTGAGAAAAATCCGTTGGGTGGTTGCATCATTAAGTCTCGAAATTGGAGGGAAAAGGTGATGTCATCAAAAACTGCTTGGCGGCTCAATTAATTCATGATGGATGGAGGCTTGTCGTTTGTTAAAAGATGGGAGTGATACAAGTCGCCCTAAAATGAGTGGAAGTTTATTGGCGTGAATAAATTCAAGTCAATCTCGGGCCTAATGTTGGGGATATTACCTGCGGTGTAACCCGCCCTAACTGGGCCGGGTCACTGAAGGGTCGACTCATCCTTTGGTAATTCACGCCTTGGCCAGGGGGCCCAGGAGCCGGATGGCGATTTAGGAGCTATACAGAGGATAGGCCACCAAGGAGGTTTCCAGTCTTGAAAAGCACGGCGACTTAGAGATATGGAAAACCACGATCTGTAGCATGGCTAGGACTCTTGTAAATCCTAGGGCCTCGACCCGTATATAAAGGCGAGTTCATGGGGAAGATAAGGCAAGTTAGAAATCATCGAGAGCTAGGTTAGGCGAGTTACACCCTCCGTGTAATTGAAACCATCATCAATCTACACAAAGCAGGACGTAGGCTTTTAGCTACACACGAGGGGCCGAACCTGGGTAAATTTGAGTCTCGCTTTCGCTTACCCCCTTTGAGTCACCACCAAGGTGCGATGCCTCCTTCATTATGTCCTTTCACGAGGACATCTGCCGTGACAAATCCACGACACTGAGTCATTGCAAGGAAGACAACGAAGTCCCGGCGGACGCCGCCTTATTTTCGAGAAATTAAAGGCTACCAAAGAGGACTAGCTGCTAGGACGTGCAATTCAAACATGAGTGCCCTAACTTATTGGAAAAAAAATTAATGGTCGCCAAAGAGGATTAGCTACCATGATGCAAAGTTCAAACATAGATACCCTCCCTTATTGACTCAATATGTTACGATCTTTGGAATAAATTCGGCTTATCTGGACCCCATATATTTTGTAGTACTACCATTATCTCCTAGATATCCTATGATGACCTTTTCCATGATCATATGGTCACTTGGGAACTCCCGACTCATTGAGTTGGCCTTTAATATTCCTCTTGACCCGGTATATGCCACCATGAGAACTTGGTTTAAGCTGCCTGTTAACTAGGTGCTACACCAAAAAGCTGACCCGATATACTCTTGATAAGTCAATTTATATTAACGCTGAACTTGTCATTGTTAAAATCCCTGCTTAAGTCACATGGATTCCGGTTTTCAGAGAGCTAGGATAAACCAGAAGAGGCTACAAGGCCTACTTCACAGAAGCGAATTTGGCTCGTGCCTCGAAAGCGGGTCTTATGTCGTGCGTTGAAAGGTGTTATTTTTATACTCTGTTATCATGTACATACATCATCTTGCATTGCAGCATTGCACAATGCATCATATATACATATCTATATTTGTTTATGTTGTAGAAAGTCGGTTTTCAAACTGTGTTGCATTGTAACTTCTGCATGATTAAATAAATCTTTGATAGACAAAATGGCTAGATCTTCATCATGGTTTATCATAACCAGTATTAAATGATTGGGGTTTTCAAGCCAGCTCGAAAGAAATGGCTATTATTAAAGAGTAGGTCTATCACAAATTGTTGAGATGGCATATTACATATTGCTGAGCTCGCCTATTACATATTGTTGAGATGGCCTACCACATATCGCTCAGCCGACACTTGGGGACTACATTGTTCCGCTTTTTAAACATATTATAAGGTCCAAATTGAAGACCCAACCCATCACGTACTGATGAGCCGACCCTTGGGGGCTACTGATACATCTCCAACATATGTGTAATTTTTTACTGTTCAGTGCCGACAAATTATCATTCTAGAATACTTTTGGGGTATTTATCTACCAATTTATATTATTTTTTAGCACTAACCTATTAACCTAGTGCCCAGTGCCAGTTGTTATCTTCTGCATGTTTTTCACTTTTTAGATTTTCCATAACAAACGAAGCACAATTGACCTGAAAGTTTTTGGTGTTTTTTCTGGACGAAAAGATGAATCACGAGTATCGGAGGCCAGACGAGGGGCCCACAGGCCAATAGGGCGTGGCCTGGGGGGCGGCGCCGTGATGGCCTATGCCTCCCTAGTGGCTCTCCCTACTCTGTTCTCTGGCTTATAAATTCTCTTATGCCCTAAAAACACCACAAGCAGTCCTGACACACTTTTTATGCCGTGGAAAGTCTTTGTTCCTACGGGACGCCATATCGAGCTCCATTCTAGCACCCTGTCAGAGGTGAGTCAACCACGAAGGGCCTCTTCATCAACCTTGTTGCCCTCACGATGATGTGTGAGTATTTCACCACAGAACTACGGGTCCATGGCCAGTACATAGATGACAATCTCTCTCTCTGTTTGTTCTTCAATACAATGATCACCGCATCTTCGCTTTGATCCCCATGATTTAGTTCCTTTTCTGTGGTACATTTTTTCGGATTCCATGAATTGTGGGTTTATGTTCCGATTATCCAGGATAAATATTCGAGTCTCCTCTGAATACTTATATGATTCTTATGTGCATGATTATGATAGCTTCGTAATTCTCTATGATCTATTGAAATAGTTTGGCCAACTAGATCGATATTTCTTCGGTGAGAGCGGTGCATTGTGGTAGGTTCAACCTAGTGAATATCAATATCCTAATGATAAAATGGGACAAGATGAATATTTTTCTTTCTGCTACTATGGATAAAACGATGGTGTTTATTCATATTGCTTGAGTTTACTTTGTCTACACCATGTCATTGTTCTCCATGCATTACTCTGTTTGCATGTTGGATAGTGGTCGATGACTGGAGTAATAGTAATAGGTGCAGGCAGGAGTCGGACTATTTTTTTATGGACATGATGCCTATATACACATGATCATTGCCTTGAATATCGCATAACTATCAGCTTTTTTGTCAATTGCCCAGTAGTAATTTGTTTACCCACCGTATGTTATTTTTCAAGAGAGATGCCATTAGGGACTATGCCCCCCGGTTCTATTCACAACATATTGATAAAACATTATATACCTTGCTGCCATTTCGTCGGGGTACACAGACAGGGATGGTTATTTCCCTTGACTTGTGCTTGGACGATAACCTTCCGACCCGACGGCCTGAGGCTGCTGGGAATGCTACCCCTACATCAAGACCGGGCCAGGATAGAGAAGCCGCTCTACGAGAGATCAAGAAGCACATCAAGCAGCCGAGAACGGCCCCAACACATGCCAAGAACCCCCGGCACCTACCTGGGTTGAAGGCACATGCATCCTCCACAAGACCCCGACAAGTCACCTCCCCGACAAGTGTGTACCAATATGCCACCACTCCACCTCATTGCTACACCAGTCACTTATCTATGAGGTCTCGAGCCCCCAGATGGCTAAGTGGCTTTCGCTAGACACGTGGCGACGCGCTGGAAGATAGATTATGACCAGTTGACACCCGTACATAGGCGTGTCAACATGCCAAGCCACGGCTAGCTAATAGGTGGCAGGAGCTTGTCGGGAACGCACCCCCGCTCGCCACCTAAGTCCGCATTTACTACACTTGGTCCTAAGTGCCATAGTTAGGTATGATAGCACTGTTGGCTATCTAATCATGTCTGTTTGCCACTGTGGATGCCTCTTGAGCTATAAAAGGAGACACAAGGCAACCCAGTAAAGTATTTAACAGTCCACGGGTTCAGCCCCCAGAGGATTATAACCAGGAAGATTTGTACAGACGTAGCAGCTCTTCGCAAGAACCCTTGTCGGGGCAAAACACCGTGCGAACTCTGTCTTCCCCAACCAATAGATCAAAGAAGGATTAGGGTCTTATGATTCACACTAGCCCGAACCTGGGTAAACTCCCCAAGTCTCATCATCGTGTTGCCTCGTAGTTTCTGCTCTTCGTGCCACATGACCTCACTACCGAACCACAAAGGGGCCAAAGGTCCCATAGGTGATGGAGTGCACATCTGCACCAACATCTTTGGCGTGCATCTTTGGCGTGCCAGGTACGGGTGCTTCCTTCGTGCAAACCCGAGATTGCGAGTGCTTCATCGATCTTCGTCGGTAGCCCCTTGGACTTGAGCATCGAGGAAGAAGAACATCGTCACCTTATGGGCTTTTCCCTCTCTCAGCCCTGCCACGCACCATCGTTGTGGTTGTGTCAAGAGCGACGAGGACCGTCGGTACCGTGGCTGCTATGTCCAACATGGATGGTGCGGCCACAGTGATGATCTTGGTGGGGGAAGAGGCGGACTGGGCGATGACGCAACCCCTATCACAATCATCGAGCTAGCCCACCTAGCCCCTGGGGAGGTGCGACTACGATTGAATGGGCAAGGATGAAGGAAATGTACACGGCAATGCCCTTCCCCTTTTCTCCTTTACTACTTGTTGTCAGTTCTGCGCCTCGACGGAGCCGACGACGTCGATGAGCTCGCATGCGGCTAGGTCCTCCATTTGCCCCATGTTGGTAAATCCCAGGCAAAACGCTAGAGCGAATCATTTGGTCGGCGACCCCAGCAAAGGAGCCACGGCGATGTCCTGATTCCCAGCGTTTCCAACGTCATGGTTGTCACGGAACAATTGGACAAGAAGGAGAAGAAGGAAGGTTCGACCGAGCATATTTACTATTCCTTCCCTTCCAGCAATGTTATGGACACCTGCATTGGCCCGACAAGCAAGGTCGTGAGAATCGCAATTCTGAATCGGATCGGAGCTCCATTGGTAGGATAGTGAATCGTAGAATCATAACTAACAGGATCGTAGAAACTTAGATTTTATGAGCAAAATCATAGAATCCGAGGTGTTAGTTTGGATCGTAAAGTCGTAAGATTCTAATACTGGAGTCGCGATTCTAATAACTTTGCCGGCTGAAAGGACGTGGATGTCGCCTAGAGGGGGGGGGGGGGTGAATAGGCGCTTTACTATAATTAAGGTTTAGGCTTGAACAAATGCGGAATAAAACTAACGTTTAATATGTCAAGCACAAAAACTAGAAACAGCTAGGCTCACCTATGTGCACCAACAACTTATGCTAAGCAAGATAAACAACTAAGTGATAGCAAGATATATTACAAAAAACAATATGTCTATCACAAGGTAAAGTGCATAAGTAAAGGGTTCGGGTAAGAGATAACCGAGGCACGGGGAGACGATGATGTATCCCGAAGTTCACACCCTTGCGGATGCTAATCTTCGTTGGAGCGGTGTGGAGGCACAATGCTCCCCAAGATTCCACTAAGGCCATCGTAGTCTCCTCACGCCCTCGCACAATGCAAGATGTCGTGATTCCACTAAGGGACCCTTGAGGGTGGTCACCGAACCCGTACAAATGGCAAACCTTGGGGGCGGTCACCGAACTCGTACAAATTGCTCGGGGCAATCTCCACAACCTAATTGGAAACGCCGACGCTTGCCCGGAGCTTCACACCACAATGATTGAGCTCCGAGACACCACCAAGCTTCTAGGACGCCAAAGCATCCACGAAGAACAATATCTAGGGTAATAAGTACCAAAGGTAGTAAGCTTTTCAACTTCTCACTTCCACGTATCACCGTGGATAACTCAAACCGATGCAACTAATGCAATGGCAAGAACACACGAAGTGGTCAAGTCCCTCAGACTCAAATCCCTCCACAACAATGAAAGCTATGGAGAAATATGAGAGGAAGAACAAGGAGCTCACAAAGAACTCCAAGATCTAGATCCAAGGGGTTCCCCTCACATAGAGGAGAAAGTGATTGGTGGAGATGTGGATTTAGATCTCCTCTCTCTTTTCCCTCAAGAACAAGCAAAAATCATTGGAGGGATTGAGAGTTAGCATGCTCTAACAATGTCAACAATGGAGCTAGAACAAGAGCTCAACGGATAGATCAGACCAAGGGTAAAGAAGACCCCCTTTATATAGTGGGGGAAGGAATCAGACCGTTACCCCCACTTACAGCCCGAGCCCAACGGTACTACCGCTCGCTCCAGCGGTACTACCGCTGACCCTCCGGCGGTACTACCGCTGGCTGCAGCGGTACTACTGCGGAGACCATGGTAGGGCAAAGATACTACCGGGCCAACCACCGCCAAGAAAGTCTTCGCAAAAATGTCCAACGCAGTACAACCGCAAAGATGACGGTACTAAAATCTTGGAGCGGTACTACCGCTGACCAGGGGCCGTACTACCGCTGGGACAGCGGTACTACCGCCAGCTCTAGCGGTACTACCGCTAGGGCCAGCGGTACTACCGCCAACTCTAGCAGTACTACCGCTAGGTCCAGCGGTACTACCGCTCGGTCGAGCGGTACTACTGCTCGCCACTGAAACAGCCATAACTTTCGCATACGAGCTCCGAATCGAGCAAACCCAAGCTTGTTGGATTCAGGACGACAAGAGCTATCCAAACAGCAATGTGAGTCCTCTATGAATGAAGAACCGGCAAAAACTCCACCATCGAAAACATCATAGTAGATGCATATGGACTCCGTTTTCGATGAACTCGAGCTTGTCACGAAGATGACCATAAGCTCTAAAACTCACAAAGAGAAACACCAAAGAATAACCAAGAAGTATGATGCAAGGATGCAAATGGTTTGAGCTCTAAACGAACGATACGATCAAGCTACTCACTTGAGAGCCCCCCTTGATAGTAGATCAATCTATCCTAAACAGAAAACCTATCAAGGGCAAACCTATACCTTGCACCTCGTCCTCTTGAGCTAGATGATGATGATCTTGGCTTCCTCGAGATGGAACACCTTTCTTGATTGTGTTGGCTTCATGAAGACTAGTTGATTGCTCCCCCATACTTACTATGGGTGAGCCACTCTTCAGCATATCTTCACAAGTCCATTGCCACCACAATGGACGGCAAGCTTCAAGCACGATATATTCGTGCTGATCCTCTTGAACTTGCACACCGCAATCTTGATGACGATCACCACTTGGCGTCATGCTCCATGGGTTGTATGAGATCTTCCTCTAGACGCAATCCCATGGAATCACACCTAACCCCCACATAGAACTCTCACAAAGACCATGGTTAGTACACAAATACGTACTGGACACTGCTTACCATACCATGGGATCACTTGATCCCTCTCGGTACATCTTGTACGCTTTTTGTGTTGATCATCTTGATTTACTCTTTGTCTGACGATCTTGATCAACCTTGTGTCTCTATGACCATTCTTTGGATAATACCTTGAATACCACCTTGGTCATCATATAAAATCCTTGAACCCAACAGATGGACTTCAAGAAGTGCCTATGGACAAATCCTATAAATATAACTTAAGGCAACCATTAGTCCATAGGAATTGTCATCAATTACCAAAACCACGTAAGGAGATATATGCTCTAACACTGGCAAGCTCTTGCCACGGACCTCGCTCTTAACTAACATTTCCCCAAGTACCTCTATTTGCTCTCTATTCGTTCTTTTCTTCGTCCCAGAACAGCAAAAATTTACACCATGCATGCGCTGGGGAACGCTAAGGGAAGAAACATCGATGGAAGAGGGAGGGAACGGTGGATGTGGGCATACTTGCACCAAGATAGAGAAGAAGTCTTAACGAAAGATAAGTTGATGGAACCGTCAGTTTTTCATTAAAAGCTTACATTCTGCATATTCCCCTTTTGCGACCAAGGTTTTATGTGGTGAATCTGGTGCATAATGGAACCTCGTTGCCTTACTGATCGTGCACATGTTTTGTTGCGAGCCTGTTCAATGAAACCCGCGGCAACATCAAAGACCGATGAGGAAAAACTCGCCAGTAGCGTGTCCTTGCTTGCATAATGCTAAGGACCTATTCCTCAAGGTAACCAAAGGACACGAAGAAAGCAACCATACGAATACCGGAAGGAAAGAAAAGGGGATGGTATGTGATTACATAAAATACACTAGTTCAGCACAAAGCAAGGATAGTGCATGGACTAATATGAGATACATATTGGGTCTTAAATACATGATAACATGAGGATAGAAATGGGTCGAAGCTAACTCCGGCAGCCTCCCTGGACCAATGGGACGGTGAGGAGCCTGTCAGCAAGAGGACGCGCCTTGTCAGCGGCAGCACAGACATCGGCCTCCGGTGGTAGCTTCTTGAAACTGTCGAAGAGATCGAGCTCTAGTTGGTGGCAGGCGGTGTTTCTCAAGACCAAAAAGAGGGCATCACGAGCGAGCATCCAGGATTCATTGGCGAAGCAATCAATCATGTCATCCTCGTACGTCTTCAGCCCCTCGACAAGCCCTCAAAGAAGAGTGTTAGCTTGACGCTTGGGACCTCACGTCGACCAACAAAGAAGGCTCAACTCTTCATGTTCATGCTGAAAAGTTGAGTGGTGAGGTGCTCAATGATGTCAACCATGCTCTTCATCCAGAGGTCGTGCTGCTTGATCTGGTTGTCCAGTTTATATTCTGCATCTTTCTGGAAAGCTTTTGCATTGGTCAGATCCGTCTGCAATAGCTTCTCTCGATCACCGGCAGATTCAATGCTCTGTTATAATGAGCCATGTCTGGATCGCAGGCCGAAAATGGCATTGTTGGCGGCGTCGAGGCTTTGGATCTTGGAAGAAAGCTGCGAGTTCGCATGTTCCAACGTAGTTTGCACTTTCCGTGCTTCTTCCTTGAGGGCCTTGGTCTCCTCGCCATTTCTAGCAAGCTCCTTCGTCAGTGTGCTCAGCTGGGTCTCCGGTTTGGTCTTGGCGCTAGACACGGCAGCAAGCTCGTTGGACACCTTCTTCAACTGGACAACAAAAGTGAAGGATAGCATGGAAAGAGAAGCTTTACGGCCGTCTTCTAGCTCCTTGGTGCGTTGCAGAAGGCGAAGCTCCAACTCCTCTTCCTTATAACGAAGGGAAAGTTTGAGGGCCTCTTCTCGGGAGGAGATTTCCACGTCTCTGGCATCCAGATGCGCTTTGTGCTCCGCCAAACATGCCTCCTGGGCTGCAACCTCTTCCTTTGTCGTGGATAGCATCTCATGCTGCCTCTTAAGGGAATGGACCTACTGGTTGTACAACTCGTGCAGTTTGTTATAGGTAGGAGTCTATTAGTAGCAAAAACCTTATAGGTAGGAGTCTATTAGTAGCGATGGAAAATAGCACGCGCTGTTGCTACTTAGCAGTAGCGCTGGAAATACAAAGCACTAATGCTAATGTCCTTAGCAGTAGTGTTGGCTCTATTTTCAGCACTACAGATAAAAAGGGCCCAACGAGGCCACCCGCAGTAGCTATAGTAGCAGGGCTGCGTGTTACAAGCGCTCCTGCTAAGGTTCATAATAGTAGCGCTGCACTCCATCCAGCGCTACTGCTAAAAGTGGCCCAACGAGGCCATCGATAGTAGCTGTAGTAGCAGCGCTGGCATGGTAAAAGTGCTACTCCTAAGTGCAATAAGAGTAGAGCTCCTCCGGAACCAGCGCTACTGCTACACGTAGATGTGGGCAGCTTTTCACCCACACACCCCCTCTCCCCCTTCCTCCCCCTTTGCCTTATCCCCTCCTTTCTCCTTTCCTCTCTCTAAGTTACTTCTGCACCATTGTTACTTCTCCACCATTGTTTCCCTTCTTCTCTCTTCCTTCTACCTGTCACCCACACACACACCCTCTTCCCCTTCCTCCTCCCTTTGCCCTATCTCCTCCTTTTTCCTTTCCTCCACCATTGTTGCCCTCCTTTCACCCACACACACCCCCTATCCCCCTGCCTCCCCCTTTGCCCTAGCCCCTCCTTTCTCCTTTCCTCTCTCTAAGTTACTTCTCCACCATTGTTACTTCTCCACTATTTAGCCATGCAAAATCTCTCTCTGGATATCTATAGGTGAGTAAAAAGTTGTGCATTTCAATAATGGGAATATGTGTGTTTGCGATATGAAGGGATTTGTGTGAGTGACGTGACCCGTGACTTGCTTATGCTTTGCCAAAATGTCGATTTATTTCCGTTTTAGTGAAATTATAGCAAAGTCGGTATGTCCTATTTTTAGCCAAGGTCATGCCAAATTTTTATATGCATGCATTTTGTTTATGACCTTTTTGCTTGTTATACCTTGCAGTCATGAAGGTGAGTTGTAGGAAGGTTGAGCAATACTTGTAATCGGCGGTGATGGAAATGTATGCAAATAAACGGACTAGGATTAGATCTCCGTGTACACAATGCAAAGAAGCAGTAATTTTTGACACTTTTGATGGTGGCTGTTTGAAGGCCCACTTGCTGATCAATGGTTTCATGGATGGCTATACTATTTGGATAAGTGAAGATGATGATGAGGACATCCACATGGCAGGGAATAACGACAAGGGTATAGACGACGAGATGACTAATCGACACCAAGACGATGGCGCTGGACATGGCGGCGGTGAAGAGTCCGAACATGGCGGCGGGGAAGAGTCCGGACATGGCTGAGGGAAGAGTCCGAACATGGCGTCGGAGAAGATTCTGGACACGGCGAAGAAGCAGAGTCCGGACATGGCGGCAAAGAGTGGATAGACACGCTGCAGACTTCGACACTACTACGTTCAGTAGTGCAAGACCCTCATGTTCGATACCTCCTTCATGAGAGTACGAATAGAGACAGAGTTGCTTCTAGAGAGGAGGCCAAGCTGGCTCAACTTGAAGCAGACTCGAAGACTCCATTATAGGACGGTTGCGATCCTGAGGTTAACCGCTTGAGTTTCACGCTCGAACTTCTAAAGACGAAGGCTAAAATCAAATGGACAACCAAAAGCCTCGATGACCACTTGAAGTATCTACATAATAAAGTTCTTCCCACGGGGAACCTGTGTCCTACGAGTGTCAATGAGGCCAAGAAAATCGTTTGCCCTCTGGATCTGGCACACATTAGATACCGCACATGCACCAATGATTGCATCATTTATCAGGGTGAGCATGCGGAAAAAACCAAGTGTCCAGTGTGCAATACTTCTCAATACAAGAAGGCAGGAAAGAAAGCTCCTCAGAAAGTTGTACGGTACTGCCCATATGAAGTGATATTTCGTAGATCCTAAGGAAGCAAAGCTCATGCACTAGCACGCGGAGCGGAAGAAGCCCAACGATGGAGATGATCCAAAGCTGAGACACCTCGCAGATGCTAGCCAGTGGAGAGCCCTCAATGCTGAATATTGCTTTTTCGGAAAAGATGCAAGGAACTTCGTACTTGGTGCATGTACGGATGGCATGAATCCGTTTGGAAACCAGAGCACCAACCACAACACAAGGCCCATCTTTGTATGGATGTACAACCTTCCACCCATGGAAGTGCATGAAGACAAAGTACATACACATGAGCATGCTGATTCCAGGGCCAAAACAACCGGGATATAAAATTAACCTATATTTGGGGCTTCTGAAAGAGGAGCTAGACACATTATGCAAATTGCCAGTCAAGACATGGGACGCGAGCACAAGAGACTATTTCGATATGAGAGTTGCACTCATGACGATGGTGCACGACTATCTCGGTTTCGGGTACAACTCAGGCTAGGTGTGCCACAGATACTGTGGATGCACGAGGTGCATGCATGTTACAATTTCTCAGCAGCTTACATCAACGATAGATAGCGGGTCTGGGAAAATCGTGTACATGGGGCATCGTAGATGGCTCGAAAAGGATGACCTGTGGAGAAAATGCGGAGATCTATTCAATGGTTTGGCTGAGCATCGAGGACCTCCATGTAAGAGGAGCGGCGCCGAAATCAACGAGCGGTTCAATAACTAGCAATAGTGCCCCGCGCCGGGAAAGATGGAAAAGGCGCTGGAGCCGCTTTTGAATGTATGGAAAATGAGGTATGTTTCTGCGACTTAGAGTACTGGCCCAATGACGACATGTCTCATTGCCTTGATCAAATGCATATAACAAAGAATTTCCTTGATAGCTTGCTTCGCACACTGATGAGCATGCCTGAGAATACCCGTCAAAATTCAACGGAGGAGACAGATACAGATACGGTGGCAGGGCCAAGGGGAAGAAAAGTCAACAGGAAGGAGGAGAATTGTTGCCCCCTTCTTGCTTCAACTTAAGTCCAAAGGAGATCGATCAACTCATCAAGTGCCTTACAGGAATCAAAGTCAGTTCCGGTTACCGTGGGAAGATAAGAAGATTTCTAGACACCAAGAAGAAAGTTTCAATGGGATGAAGTCTCATGACTGTCATGTGATGATGACGCAGATACTCCCGGTTTCCATTAGAGGGATAATATAAAAGCACGCCCGTGAGACGCTTAATGTTCTCTGCAACTTCTTCGACGTTATCTCTTGAAAGTCCATCGGTGTGAAGCAGCTCCGAAGGCTATAGGAAGAGATCGTTGTCATACTATGTAAGCTTGAGATGTACTTCCCGCCCACGTTCTTTGACGTCATGGTGCATCTTTGTGTCCACATCATGGATGACATCATCAACCTCGGGCCGACATTCCTTCACAGCGTGATGCCGTTGGAGAGCATGAATGGGGTCATCAAAGGGTTCGTTCATAACATGTCCCATCCCCGAGGGGAGCATCGTCCACGGGTATCTTACCCAAGAGTGCATCTCCTTTTGCAAGAATTATATGGGCAAATAAGAACATGTTGTTGGTTTCCCCATCAACAAGCACAATGGGAGGCTCGGAGGAGAAGGTCACAATAACGGTCGTAGGGAATTGCACGTGGGCTACTCGGATCGACGGGACAACTTTGATAGGGCTAACTTAGTAGTGCTACAACACCTAGATGTGGTAGATGATTATGTGACACTGCACAAAGAAATCATCGCCAAGAAGTATCATGATCAGGGGATGCGCAAGACGGGCGACGAAGTTACTATAGAGCACAACACCACTTCTTGCATTTGTTCAAAGAGCAAGTTCGTGCTAATCCCCCCAAAGAGGGCAGTGCGGACGGGTTTCTCATACACGTCTTAGCATAGGGCCCCGCGCCCAACTCATGTCCTATCACGCATACGATATCAATGTGTAACCGTTCTACACGGAGGCCAAAGACATGGACAATAATTACGAGAACTCAGGGATGACGATTGAATGCCTGACCGACTCCAACGACACAACTAAAATATTTGCGGAAAGGTCAAAGAGATCTGGGAGCGTAACTATGTGATGACCCACAAGTATAGGGGATCAATCGTAGTCCTTTGGATAAGTAAGAGTGTCGAACCCAACGAGGAGCAGAAGGCTCTGATAAACGGATTTCAGCAAGCTAATAACTGCAAGCACTGAAAGTAGTGGTAACAAGTGATTGTGTAGCGAGGTGAAACATAGAAAGGAAAAACTAACAAGTAACAAGTAGTAGCAACGGTGCAGCAAGTGGCCCAATCCATTTTGTAGCAAGGAACAAGCCTAAACAAAGTCTTATAAGAGTAAAAACGCTCCCGAGGACACACGGGAATTTCTGTCATGCTAGTTTCATCATGTTCATATGATTCGCGTTCGTTACTTTGATAGTTTGATATGTGGGTGGACCGGCGCTTGGGTACTACCCTTAGTTGGACAAGCATCCCACTTATGATTAACCTCTCTCGCAAGAATCCACAACTACAAAAGAAGAATTAAGACAAAGTCTAACCATAGTATTAAACTAGTGGATCCAAATCAGCCCCTCACGAAGCAACGCATAGACTGGGGTTTAAGCTTTTGTCACTCCAGCAACCCATCATCTACTTACTACTCCCCAATGCCTTCCTCTAGGCCCAAATATGGTGAAGTGTTATGTAGTCGACGTTCACATAACACCACTAGAGGAAAAACAACATACATCATATCAAAATACCGAACTAATATCATATTCACATGACTATTATTAACTTGACTTATCCCATGTCCTCAGGAACAAAAGTAACTACTCACAAAACATAATCATAATAATGATCAGAGGTGTAATGAATAGCATCAAGGATCTGAACATAAACTCTTCCACCAAGTAATCCAACTAGCATCAACTACAAAGAGTAATCAACACTACTAGCAACCTTACAAGTACCAATCGGAGTAGTGAGATGAAGATTGGTTACAAGAGATGAACTAGGGATTGGAGAGGAGATGGTGCTGATGAAGATGTTGATGAAGATGCCTCCCCTCCGACAAGAGGAGTGTTGGTGATGACGATGGCGACGATTTCCCCCTCCAGGAGGGAAGTTTCCCTAGCAGGATCGTCCTGCCTGAGCTCTAGATTGGATCTGCTCAAGTTCCGCCTCGTGGCGGCGGCGAAACCACGAAAAAGCTCCCGAATGATTTTTTTTCTGGACCAAGACCCTTCATATAGCAAAAGAGGGGGGCTAGTGGGCCGTTAGGGAGCCCACAAGCCCCCACTCTGCCACCAGGGGGTGGTGGCGGTGGCACGGCTTGTGGCGCCTTGGCAGCCCCCCTCCGGTACTTCTTTCGCCCAGTATTTTTTATATAATCCCAAAAAAATCCACGTAACTTTTCAAGGCACTTGGAGATGTGCAGAATAGTGGACTAAGATTTGCTCCTTTTCAAGTCCAGAATTCCAGCTGCCTGAATTCTCCCTCTTCGAATAAACCATGCAAAATAAGAGAGAAAAGGCATAAATATGGTACCACAAGTAATATAGCAGCCCATAAAGCAAAAAATATCAACATGAAAGCATGATGCAAAACGGACGTATCAACTCCCCCAAGCTTAGACCTCGCTTGTCCTCAGGCGAAAACCAAGTTCCATGAACATGTCCACATGTTGAGGGATGAAGGTGTCGATAAAACATAATACAGACATGAGGGCATCATGATCACACATAGAACAACAATACACCATAAAGATTCTTGTAGGAAAGTAACAATTCCTTCACAAAGAAAAGCATGAAGCAAAAACTATACAGAGAAGTAACCAACAATAATCCATAGTCATTGAAGCAATTGCAATTTATCCCAACATCAGAAAGAGTCAAATAAGAGCTTGTAAGGCAAATCCACATACTCAATCATCTCTTTTTTTCCACAATTGTTACAACTCACGTCGTACTCATGGTGTCGAAGTTTCAGCTGGACACACAGGAAGATAGGGGCTTATAGTTTTGCCTCCCAACGGTTTACCTCAAGGGTAAAGTCAACAACAATAAAGCATAAGTACTCAACTCCAAGTTGATATATGAATATAGATCTTTCCCAAACATGTGACGGTAGCCAAGACAAAGGCAAAAATAGGGAATTGGTGACGATCACCCTGACTCTTACAAGGGCAAAAAGTAAAGGTACAAGATAGGCCCTTCACAGAGGGAAGCAGAGGTAGTCATGCACTTTTGAGGTTTGAATGCTTGTCCTCTTAGTGTGGAGGAACGTCACTTTATATTGCCTCCCGTGATAAAAAACTTTACTATGCAGTCTGTGGCTTTTATGTCTTCCTCATAACAGGTTCGTACAAAGCTTATTTTCCACACACTAATAGATCATACATATTAGAGAGAAATTTATATTGCTTTCACCGATGACAACTTACTTGAAGGATCTTATTCAATCCATAGGTAGGTATGGTGGACTCTCATGGCAAAACTGGGTTGGAGGTTTATGGATGCACAAGTAGTATCTCTACTTGGTGCGAGAGTTTTAGCCAATATGAGGTGGAAGCAATATTCACATGCTAAGGGATCTCTAATCATATAACATTCTTTGGAACCAAGCAAACACAATTCATTATGTTGTCTTCCTTGTCCAACATCTACTCCTAAGCATGTAATAGTTTGGTGAGTGCTCACAATTGTAAAAACTGTCTAAGATGATATATTTATATGTGAACCTCTCTTTCGTTATTACTTCTTATTAATTGCAACAATGACTGAGGCCTATGTTGATTTATTCTCAACAAGTTTCAATCATCATACGTGTAATATGTGAAGCTATCACTTTCCATAACATTGTCTCATGATCTTTCATGCTATCGTTCTTTTCATACTTTTGATCATGGCACAAAGCAAAGCCCTTGACTAAGACACTCTTTATTATATAGCTCGTAAGCTCGAATACAACGGGGGAGACAAAAGAAAAAGACTCAAACTAAACACTAAAGACTTATTCCTCTAAAAGAAGAAATAAAAACTGAAAAGGAAAGAACAAAAACAAAGGTAAAAGCAAAAGACATAAAGGTGATACGATACCAGGGCAACTCCCCCAAGCTTGGCAGAAGCCAAGCGGATTGCCCATACCAATGCTTAGTTGTCTTCCTTCGGTGGTGATGGTGGTGGAGTTGTTGAAGCAGTCTTGATCTTGTCTAATTTCCACTTGAGCAAAAAGTTCTGCTCCCTCAAATCATCATTTTCTTCCTCAAGTTTCAACACTCTATGGCAAAGTTCCTGCTTACTCTCCTGCAAGAAACAAGGAGGGATAAACAAGGTATTAGGCTTCTTCCTATGGGCAGGGAGGCTTGACTTCTTGAGCTCCACATGAGTGCGTGCAGGTTGAGGAAGAAGAGCCTCCTCTTCATCGGAACTCGTTTGTTCCTTCCCCTTGGGCTCATAGTCCTCTTCCTCGTAAGTGGCCCAGCCATATGGTTCCAAGTCCACATTAATCCTAGAGTTAGCACGATCATCGACCACATAGATCTCTTCTTCTGAATCTTGAGAATACATCTTGACCTAATTCTACGGCAGACAACAAGCTCGAAATGAAAACAGAGGAAAACGGCGCGATAAGGAGATCAAAACCTTCGGGTGACTATATATTGATTTTTTCTAGACCAGAAGGAGTTCTCTGCAAGAAAAGGGAGTCCGGGAGGCACACGAGGTTCCTACAAGCTTGCCTTGCGCCACCAGGGGGTGGGGGGCGGTGGTAGGGCTTGTGGCCGCCTCGTTCGCTCTCCGGACTGCTTTTTATTGTTCTAATTTTCCAAAAATTCCAAAACGGAGGAAATTTCCTGTTGGAAAAGCATGAGAGTCCAATTTCTTACCGAAACAGATACCTCTTCGTTTTCAGGGTCTGAAACAAGCTGATAAACATCCCTTATGTACTCCTCTCGAGTTATGACATTGATAATATTGGTATCAACATTTATGGGAGTACCAGAGATGTAATGCTTGATTCTTTGCCCATTTAGCACTCTAGGAAAATTTCCTTCTGTGTTATTGATTTTGATGGCACCGGAACAATATACTTCCTCGATAACATAGGGACCTTCCTATTTAGATAGAAGCTTGCCTGCAAAGAATCTCAAACGAGAATTGTATAGCAGGACATAATCACCTACATTGAACTCTCGTTTCTGTATTCGTTTGTCGTGCCATCTCTTAACCTTTTCCTTGAACAACTTGGCATTCTCATATCCCTGGGCTCTCCATTCATCTAATGAGCTGATATCAAACAACCGCTTCTCACCGGCAAATTTGAAATCAAAGTTGAGCTCTTTGATTGCCCAATAAGCTTTGTGTTCCAGCTCAAGAGGTAAATGACAGGCCTTACCGTAAAACATTTTATACGGTGACATGCCCATGGGATTCTTATAAGTAGTTCTATGAGCCCATAGTGCATCGTCAAGTTTGCTAGACCAATTCTTTTGAGATCTATTGACGGTCTTTTGTAGGATCAATTTGATCTCCCTATTACTCAAATCCACTTGACCACTAGACTGAGGATGATAAGGAGATGCAACTCTATGGTTGACATCATACTTAGCGAGCATCTTGCGGAAAACACCATGAATGAAGTGTGAACCGCCATCAGTCATCAAATATCTAGGGACTCCAAATCTTGGGAAAATGACTTCCTTAAGCATCTTAATAGAGGTGTGGTGATCAGGAGTTTTAGTGGGGATACCTTCTACCCACTTAGTATTGTAATCCACAACAACTAATATGTGAGTGTACCCATTGGAACTTGGGAAAGGTCCCATATAATAAAAGCCCCAGACATCAAATGGTTCAATGACAAGTGAATAGTTCATAGGCATTTTCTGACGCTTACTGATATTCCCTATTCTTTGGCATTCGTCACAAGACAAGACAAACTTATGGTCATCCTTGAAGAGAGTGGGCCAATAGAAACCTGATTGCAATACCTTATGGGCAGTTCTATCTCCAGCGTGGTGTCCTTCGTAGGCTTCGGAATGACACTTCTGCAGGATTTGTCCCTGTTCATGTTCAGGCACACAACGTCTAATAACACCATCTACTCCTTCCTTATAAAGGTGAGGATCATCCCAGAAGTAGTGTCTTAAATCAAAGAAGAATTTCATCATTTGCTGATAGGTGAAAGTGGGTGGTATGTATTTGGCTACGATATAGTTTGCATAATCGGCATACCATGTTGCACTATGTGAAGTGCGGATGACATTCAATTACTCATCAGGAAAGTTGTCATCAATAGGTAGTGGGTCATCAAGGACATTCTCTAGTCTAGACAAGTTATCTGCTACAGGGTTATCAACATCGTTTCGGTCAACGACGTGTAAATCAAATTCCTGTAGCAGGAGAACACATCTGATCAGCCTAGGCTTAGCGTCCTTCTTCTCCATAAGGTACTTAATAGCAGCATAATCAGAGTGCATAGTGACTTTGGAGTCAACTATATAAGATGTGTACTTTTCACATCCAAACACAACTGCTAAAAATTCCTTCTTCGTAGTGGCGTAGTTTCTTTGGGCACTGTCTAGAGTTTTACTAGCGTAGTGAATAACATTCGACTTCTTGTCAACTCTTTGTCCTAGAACAACACCAACATCATAATCACTAGCATCACACATGATTTCAAAGGGCAAGTTCCAGTCAGGTGGTTGAACAATAGGTGCGGTTATCAAAGCCTTCTTAAGTATTTCAAAGGCTTCCTCACAATCCTCATCAAAAACAACAGGAACATCCTTCTGCAAGAGGTTGGTAAGAGGCCTAGAAATCTTAGAGAAGTCTTTAATGAACCTTCTATAGAAACCAGCATGACCTAGGAAACTTCGTATACCTCTAATATCTGTGGGCAAGGCATTTTCTCAATTGCATCAACCTTAGCCTTATCAACTTCAATGCCTCTTTGAGAAATTTTGTGTCCTAAGACGATACCTTCATTAACCATAAAATGGCACTTCTCCCAATTCAAGACGAGGTTGGTATCTTCGCATCTCTGTAAGACTCGATCAAGGTTGCTGAGGCAATCATCAAAGGAAGAACCGTAAACAGAGAAGTCATCCATGAAAACCTCGACAATCTTTTCACAAAAGTCAGAGAATATAGCCATCATACATCTTTGAAAGGTGGCAGGTGCATTGCATAAGCCAAAAGGCATACGTCTCTAAGAAAAGGTACCGAAAGGGCAGGTGAAATGTTGGAAATATGCCCTAGAGGAAATAATAAATTAGTTATTATTATATTTCTTAGTTCATGATAATCGTTTATTGTCCATGCTATTATTGTATTGATTGGAAACACAATACTTGTGTGGATACATAGACAAAACACTGTCCCTAGTAAGCCTCTAGTTGACTAGCTCGTTGATCAAAGATGGTCAAGGTTTCCTGGCCATAGGCAAGTGTTGTCACTTGATAACGGGATCACATCATTAGGAGAATCATGTGATGGAGTAGACCCAAACTACTAGACGTAGCATGTTGATCGTGTCATTTTGTTGCTACTGTTTTCTGCGTGTCAAGTATTTGTTCCTATGACCATGAGATCATATAACTCACGGACACTGGAGGAATGCTTTGTGTGTATCAAACGTCGCAACGTAACTGGGTGACTATAAAGATGCTCTACAGGTATCTCCGAAGGTGTTCGTTGAGTTAGTATGGATCGAGACTGGGATTTGTCACTCCGTGTGACGGAGAGGTATCTCGGGGCCCACTCGGTAATACAACATCACACACAAGCCTTGCAAGCAATGTGACTTAGTGTAAGTTACGGGATCTTGTATTACGGAACGAGTAAAGAGACTTGCCAGTAAACGAGAATGAAATAGGTATGCGGATACTGACGATCGAATCTCGGGCAAGTAACATACCGAAGGACAAAGGGAATGACATACGGGATTATATGAATCCTTGGCACTGAGGTTCAAACGATAAGATCTTCGTAGAATATGTAGGATCCAATATAGGCATCCAGGTCCCGCTATTGGATATTGACCGAGGAGTCTCTCGGGTCATGTCTACATAGTTCTCGAACCCGCAGGGTCTGCACACTTAAGGTTCGACGTTGTTTTATGCGTATTTGAGTTATATGGTTGGTTACCGAATGTTGTTCGGAGTCCCGGATGAGATCACGGACGTCACGAGGGTTTTCGGAATGGTCCGGAAACGAAGATTGATATATAGGATGACCTCATTTGATTACCGGAAGGTTTTTGGAGTTACCGGGAATGTACCGGGAATAACGAATGGGTTCCGGGAGTTCGCGGGGGGGGGGGGGGGGGCAACACACCCCGGGGAAGCCCATAGGCCATAAGGGTGGTGCACCAGCCCTTAGTGGGCTGGTGGGACAGCCCAAAAGGGCCCTATGCACCATACAAAGAAAAATCAAAGAGAATGAAAAAAAGGGAGGTGGGAAGGATGGGAAGGACTCCCACCCACCAAACCAAGTCCAACTCGGTTTTGGGGGGGGGAGCCTTCCCCCCTTGGACTCGGCCGACCCCCTTGGGGCTCCTTGAGCCCCAAGGCAAGGTCCCCTCCCTCCCACCTATATATACGGAGGTATTGGGGCTGATTTGAGACGACTTTTCCACGGCAGCCCGACCACATACCTCCACGGTTTTTCCTCTAGATCGCGTTTCTGCAGAGCTCGGGCGGAGCCCTGCTGAGACAAGGTCATCACCAACCTCCGGAGCACCGTCACGCTGCCGGAGAACTCTTCTATCTCTCCGTCTCTCTTGCTGGATCAAGAAGGCCGAGATCATCGTCGAGCTGTACGTGTGCTGAACGCGGAGGTGCCGTCCGTTCGGTACTAGATCGTGGGACTGATCGCGCGATTGTTCGCGGGGCGGATCGAGGGACGTGAGGACGTTCCACTACATCAACCGCGTTCACTAACGCTTCTGCTGTACGATCTACAAGGGTACGTAGATCACTCATCCCCTCTCGTAGATGGACATCACCATGATAGGTCTTCGTGCGCGTAGGAAATTTTTTGTTTCCCATGCGACGTTCCCCAACAGTGGCATCATGAGCTAGGTTCATGCGTAGATGTCTTCTCGAGTAGAACACAAAAGTTTTTGTGGGCGGTGATGTGCGTTTTGCTACCCTCCTTAGTATTTTCTTGATTCCGCGGTATTGTTGGATCGAAGCGGCTCAGACCGACATTACTCGTACGCTTACGAGAGACTGGTTTCACCGCTACGAGTAACTCAGTTGCTCAAAGATGACTGGCGGGTGTAAGTTTCTCCAACTTTAGTTGAATCAGAATTGACCGAGGAGGTCCTTGGATGAGGTTAAATAGCAACTCATATATCTCCGTTGTGGTGTTTGCGTATGTAAGATGCGATCCTACTAGATACCCATGGTCACCACGTAAAACTTGCAACAACAAAATTAGAGGACGTCTAACTTGTTTTTGCAGGGTATGCTTGTGATGTGATATGGCCAACGATGTGATGTGATATATTGGATGTATGAGATGATCATGTTGTAATAGTTAATATCGACTTGCACGTCGATGGTACGGCAATCGGCAGGAGCCATAGGGTTGTCTTTATAACTAACGTTTGTGCTTGCAGATGCGTTTACTATTTTGCTAGGATGTAGCTTTAGTAGTAATAGCATGAGTAGCATGACAACCCCGATGGCGACACGTTGATGGAGATCATGGTGTGACACCGGTGACAAGAAGATCGTGCCGGTGCTTTGGTGATGGAGATCAAGAAGCACGTGATGATGGCCATATCATGTCACTTATGAATTGCATGTGATGTTAATCCTTTTATGCACCTTATTTTGCTTAGAACGACGGTAGCATTATGAGGTGATCTCTCACTAAAATTTCAAGACGAAATTGTGTTCTCCCCGACTGTGCACCGTTGCTACAGTTCGTCGTTTCGAGACACCACGTGATGATCGGGTGTGATAGACTCAACGTTCACATACAACGGGTGCAAAACAGTTGCGCACGCAGAACACTCGGGTTAAGCTTGACGAGCCTAGCATGTGCAGACATGGCCTCGGGACACATGAGACCGAAAGGTCGAGCATGAATCGTATAGTTGATATGATTAGCATAGAGATGCTTACCACTAAAACTATTCTCGACTCACGTGATGATCGGACTTGAGATAGTGGATTTGGATCATGTACCACTCAAATGACTACAGAGATGTACCATTTGAGTGGGAGTTCTTAAGTAATTTGATTAATGGAACTAATTGTCATGAACATAGTCTAATGGCCTTTGCAAATTATGATGTAGCTTGCGCTATAGCTCTACTGTTTTTATATGTTCCTAGAGAAAATTTAGTTGAAAATTGATAGTAGCAAACTTTGCAGACTGAGTCTGTAAAACCGAGGATTGTCCTCGTTGCTACGCAGAAGGCTTGTGTCCTTAATGCACCACTCGGTGTGCTGCACCTCGAGCGTCGTCTGTGGATGCTATGAACATCCGACATACACGTTTCTGATGACTACACGATAGTTCAGTGCAAAATACTTAATGGCTTAGAAGCAAGGCGCCGAAAACGTTGTAAAACGTCACGAAACATAAGTGATGTTCTAAAGAGATGAAATTGTGATTTCATGCTTGTGCCCTTGTTAAGAGGTACGAGACCTCCAACAAGATTCCTTGTCCACAAAGTAAAGGAGAAAAGCTCAATCGTTGAGCGTGTGCTCAGATTGTCTGAGTACGACCATCACTTGAATCAAGTGGGAGTTAATCTTCCAGATGAGATAGTGATGGTTCACCAAAGTCACTGCCACCAAGCTGTGAGAGCTTCGTGATGAACTATAACATATCAAGGATAGATACAATGATCCTTGAGTGATTCGTGATGTTTGACACTGCGAAAGTAGAAATCAAGAAGGAGCGTCAATAGTTGATGGTTTGTAAAACCACTAAGTTTCAAGAAAGGCAAGGGCTAGAAGGGATACTTCGTGAAACGGCAAAACAGTTGTTGCACTAATGAAGAGACCCAAGATGAAACCCAAACCCGAGACTTAGTGCTTCTGTAATGAGGGGAACAGTCACTACGGCGGAGCAACTCTAGATACTTGGTAGATAAGAAGGCTGGCGAAAGTCGAAAGAAGTGTATTTGATATACATGATGTTGATGTGTACTTTACTAGTACTCCTAGTAGCATGAGGGTATTGGATACCAGTTCGGTTGCTAAGTGATTAGTAACACGAAATGAAAGCTACGGCATAAAGGAGACTAGCTAAAGGCGAGGTGACGATACGTGTTGGAAGTGTTTCCAAGGTTGATATGATCAAACGTCGCACGCTCCCTCTACCATCGGGATTGGTGTTAAACCTAAATAATTGTTATTTGGTGCTTGCGTTAAGCATGAACATGATTGGATCGTGTTTATTGCAATACGATTATTCATTTAAGGAGAATAATGGTTACTCTATTTTCTTGAATACTCACCTTCAATGGTTTATTGAATCTCGATCCTAGTGTTACACATGTTCATGATATTGGTGCCAAAAGATACGAGTTAATGATGATAGTACCACTTACTTGTGGCACTTCCGCTTGAGTCATGTTAGTATCAATTGCATGAATAGGTTCCATGCTGATGGATCTTTGTACTCACCTGATTTCGAATCACTAGTGACATGCAAATCATACCACATGAGAAAGGCCTTGTTTTCATTGAGATGAAATAAGATAGTAACTTGTTGGAAGTGATACATTTTGATGTATGCAGTCCAATGGGTGCTGAGGCACGTAGTGGATATCATTATGTTCTTACTTCACTGACGATTTGAGTAGATACAGGAGTATTTACTTAATGAATCACAAGTCTGAAATGTTGAAAAGTTCAATTCCATTTCAGAGTGAAGTTCGTCGTAACAAGAGGATAAACCGTCTACGATATGATCATGGAAATGAATATCTGAGTTACGAGTTTTGGTACGCAGTTAAGACAATGTGGAAATTGTTTCGCAGTTCATGCCACCTGGAACATCATAGTGTGATGATGTGTCTGAACGTCATAGCCACGTACTATTTGGTATGGTGCATACTATGATATCTCTTATCGAATTACCACTATCGTTTATGGGTTATGCATTAGAGACAACCGCACTCACTTTAAATAGGGCACCGTGTATTTCCGTTGAGATGACACAGTATAGATTGAGGTTTAGAGAAATCTAAACTGTCGTTTCTTGAAAGTTTGGGGCTTCGACACTTATGTGAAAATGTTTCAGTCTGATAAGCTCGAACCCAAAGCGGATAAATGCATCTTCATAGGATATCCAAAATAGTTGGGTACATCTCCTATCTCAGATCCTAAAGCAAAGTGTTTGTTTCTAGAAACGGATCCTTTCTCGAGGAAAGGTTTCTCTCGAAAGAATTGAGTGGGAGGGTAGTAGAACTTGATGAGGTTATTGAACCATCACTTCGACCAGTGTGTAGCAGGGCGTAGGAAGTTGTTCCTGTGGCGCCTACACCAATTGAAATGGAAGCTGATGATGGTGATCATCAAGCATCGAATCAAGTTACTACAAGCCTCGTAGGTTGACAAGGTCGCATACTACTACAGAGTGGTACGGTAACCCTGTCTTGGAGGTCATGTTGTTGAGCAACAGTGAACCTACGAGTTATGGAGAAAGCGATGGTGGGCCCAGATTCCGACAAATGGCTGGAAGCCATGAAATCCGAGAGAGGATCCATGTATGAAAACAAAGTGTAGACTTTGAAAGAACTACTTGATGGTCATAAGACTATTGAGTAAAGATGGATCTTTAAAAAAAGACAGATGATGATGGTGATAAGTCACTATTAAGAAAAGTTCGACTTGTCGCAAAGATGTTTTCGACAAGATCAAACAGTTGACTATGATGAGACTTTCTCACTCGTAGCGATGCTAAAGGTCTGTTAGAATTATGTTAGTTGTTGCTGCATTATTTATGAAATATTGCACGTAGGATGTCAAAACATTGTTTTCTCGACCGTTTTCCTGAGCAAACATTGTATGTGATACAAGTAGAAGGTTTTGTCGATCCTAAAGATACTAGCAAGTATACAAGCTCCAGTGATCCTTCAATGGACTGGTGCAAGCATCTCGGAGTTGGAATATACACTTTGATAAGATGATCAAAGATTTTGGGTGTGTACATGGTTTATAAGAAACTTGTATTTCCAAAGAAGGGAGTGGGAGCACTATAGAATTTCTGATAAGTATATGTGGTTGACATATTGTGGATCAGAAGTAATGTAGAATTTCTATAAAGCATACAAGGTTGTTTGAAAGGAGTTTTTCAAAGGAATACCTAGATTGCGCTACTTGAACGTTGAGCATCAATGATCTATGGAGATAGATCGAAAGCGCTTAATAGAAGTTTCAACAAGATGCATGCCTTGACAAGTTTTTGAAGGAGTTCAAAATAGATCAGTAAAGAAGGAGTTCTTGGTTGCGTTGTAAGGTGTGAATTTGAGTAAGACTCAAAACCCGACCACGGCAGAATAAAGAGAATAGACGAAGGTCGTCTTCTATGCCTTAGCCGTAGAATCTAAAGTATGTCATGCTGTGTACCGCACGTGATGTGTGCCTTGACTCAAAGTATGTTGAGAGGTACAGAGAGTGATCCATGATTGAATCACTAGCAGCGGTCAAAATTTATCCTTAGTAACTAATGGACTAAGGAATTTTTCTCGATTATGGAGGTTGTTAAAGAGTTCGTCGTAAAGCTTTGACACTAATCCGAATAACTATGAGTAGTGAAACGGATTCGTATAGTAGAGTAGATATTTGGAGCATTTCCGAATAGCACGTAGTAGCAGCATCTATAAGATGACATAAATATTTGTAAAGAACGCACAGATCTGAAAGTTTGAGAACCATTGACTAAAACCTCTCTCACGGGCAAGATGTGATCAGACCCCATAACTATATGGGTGTTGGATTCGATGGAATCACATGGTGATGTGAACTAGATTATTGACTCTAGTGCAAGTGGGAGACTGTTGGAAATATTCCCTAGAGGCAATAATAAATTAGTTATTATTATATTTCGTAGTTCATGATAATCGTTTATTATCAATGCTATAATTGTATTGATTGGAAACACAATACTTGTGTGGATACATAGACAAAACACTGTCCCTAGTAAGCCTCTAGTTGACTAGCTCGTTGATCAGAGATGGTCAAGGTTTCCTGGCCATAGGCAAGTGTTGTCACTTGATAACGGGATCACATCATTAGGAGAATCATGTGATGGACTAGACCCAAACTAATAGACGTAGCATGTTGATCGTGTCATTTTGTTGCTACTGTTTTCTGCGTGTCAAGTATTTGTTCCTATGACCATGAGATCATATAACTCACGGACACCGGAGGAACGCTTTGTGTGTATCAAATGTCGCAACGTAACTGGGTGACTATAAAGGTGTTCATTGAGTTAGTATGGATCGAGACTGGGATTTGTCACTCCGTGTGACGGAGAGGTATCTCGGGGCCCACTCGGTAATACAACATCACACATAAGCCTTGCAAGCAATGTGACTTAGTGTAAGTTACGGGATCTTGTATTACGGAACGAGTAAAGAGACTTGCCGGTAAACGAGATTGAAATAGGTATGCGGATACTGACGATCGAATCTCGGGCAAGTAACATACCGAAGGACAAAGGGAATGACATACGGGATTATATGAATCCTTGGCAGTGAGGTTCAAATGATAAGATCGTTGTAGAATATGTAGGATCCAATATGGGCATCCAGGTCCCGCTATTGGATATTGACCGAGGAGTCTCTCGGGTACTGTCTACATAGTTCTCGAACCCGCAGGGTCTGCACACTTAAGGTTCGGTGTTGTTTTATGCGTATTTGAGTTATATGGTTGGTTACCGAATGTTGTTCGGAGTCCCGGATGAGATCACGGACGTCACGAGGGTTTCCGGAATGGTCCGGAAACGAAGATTGATATATAGGATGACCTCATTTGATTACCGGAAGGTTTTCGGAGTTACCGAGAATGTACCGGGAATGACGATTGGGTTCCGGGAGTTCGCCGGGGGGGGGGGGGCAACCCACCCCGGGGAAGCCCATAGGCCATAAGGGTGGCGCACCAGCCCTTAGTGGGCTGGTGGGACAGCCCAAAAGGGCCCTATGCGCCATACAAAGAAAAATCAAAGAGAAAAAAAAGGGAGGTGGGAAGGAAGGGAAGGACTCCCACCCACCAAACCAAGTCCAACTCGGTTTGGGGGGAGCCTTCCCCCCTTGGACTCGGCCGACCCCCTTGGGGCTCCTTCAGCCCCAAGGCAAGGTCCCCTCCCTCCCACCTATATATACGGAGGTATTGGGGCTGATTTGAGACGACTTTTCCACGGCAGCCCCACCACATACCTCCACGGTTTTTCCTCTAGATCGCGTTTCTGCAGAGCTCGGGCGGAGCCCTGCTAAGACAAGGTCATCACCAACCTCCGGAGCGCCGTCACGCTGCCAGAGAACTCTTCTACCTCTCCGTCTCTCTTGCTGGATCAAGAAGGCCGAGATCATCGTTGAGCTGTACGTGTGCTGAACGCGGAGGTGCCGTCCGTTCGGTACTAGATCGTGGGACTGATCGCGCGATTGTTCGCGGGGCGGATCGAGGGACGTGAGGACGTTCCACTACATCAACCGCGTTCACTAACGCTTCTGCTGTACGATCTACAAGAGTACGTAGATCACTCATCCCCTCTCGTAGATGGACATCACCATGATAGGTCTTCGTGCGCGTAGGAAAATTTTTGTTTCCCATGCGACGTTCCCCAACATGAAAGTGGTTTTCTCTTGATCAGATTGTGCAACAGGTATTTGCGAGAAACCTGAATAACTGTCGAGAAAGCAGAAGTGTGTTTTGATAGCCTTTCTAGCATTTGGTCGATAAACGGCAAAGGACAATGATCTTTCCTGGTTGCCTTGTTCAGTTTCCGGAAGTCTATCACCAACCTATAGCCAGTAATAATCCTTTGTGGGATTAGTTCATCCTTATCATTAGGAACGACGGTGATACCTCCCTTCTTAGGTACGTAATGTACTGGACTTACCCAATCCCTATGAGCAATAGGATAAGTGATTCCTGCTTCCAGAAGCTTTAATATTTCTTTTCTAACAACCTCTTTCATCTTAGGATTTAATCTCCTTTGATGATCAGCAACTGGTCTAAAGTCAGGATCGGTTTTAATCTTGTGCTGACATAGAGTGGGACTAATACCCTTAAGATCATCAAGAGTATATCCAATAGCAGCACAGTGCTTCCTCAGAGTTCTTAGTAACTTCTTCTCTTCGTGCTCTTAAAGGAGGGCACTAATAATGACAGGATATATCTCCTTCTCATCAAGATAGGCATACTTAAGAGTATCAGGCAACTGTTTAAGCTCGAACACCGGATCACCCTTTGGTGGGGGAGGATCCCCAAGCAATTCAACAGGTAGATTATTCTTGAGAATAGGATATTGTTCTAAGATAATTTTATCTATCTCATCTCTCTCCTCCATATCCATATCATTTTCATGCTCAAGGAGATATTGCTCTAAAGGATCCGAAGGAGGTACGGCAATAGAGGTAAGAGAAATGATTTAATCCCTACCAGACGACTCTCTTTCATGGGTTGTCTTCCAAACTTGGAGAAGTTAAATTCATGAGACACACCCTCGAAACTAACTGTGAAGGTCTGCTTAATGCAATCAATGTGAGCATTGACAGTGTTGAGAAAGGGTCTACCAAATATGATGGGACAAAAGCTATCTTGTGCAGTACCAAGGACGAGGAAATTAGTCGGATACTTCGTCTTACCACACAAGACTTCTACGTCTCTCACAATTCTGAGAGGGCAGATAGTGTCTCTATTAGCTAGCGTAATAGTGACATCAATGGGTTCTAACTTAGCAGGTGCAATCTCATCTTTGATTTCATCATAAAGAGAACGGGGTATTGCACTAACACTAGCTCCCATATCACATAAACCATATTAACAGTAATCTCCTATCTTGACAGAAACAACGAACAGGCCAACTACAGGTCCGTATTTGTCTTTCGCGTGAGGTTAAGCAATTCTAGCGGAATCCTCACAGAATTTGATAACATGCCCATCTATGTCTTCGGCTAAGAGATCTTTGATAATAGCAACACTAGGTTCAACTCTAATCTCCTCAGGGGTTGCAAGTGGTCTAATGTAACCCCTACATATCACAGTTGGAGCTTTAGAATAATCCTTTATCCTAGCAGGGTATGGTGGTTTCTCAGTGTAAGCACAAGGAACAACAGGATCACTAAAAGTAATGACTTTCTCCTCAACTAGATTGGTTTTGGCTATGTTGATTTCTACAGGAGGATGATATTTAAACCACTTCTCCTTGGGAAGATCAACATGAGCAGCAAAATATTCACATAGAGAAGCTACTATCTCAGAGTCAAGTCCATACTTAGCGCTAAAATCTAAAGAAGTGTTTGTCTCAACAAAAGATTTAACGCAATCAAACTGGAAATTCATACCTGACTCCTTACCTTCCTCCA
The DNA here is from genome assembly GCF_904849725.1 of Hordeum vulgare subsp. vulgare. Classification (NCBI taxonomy): domain Eukaryota; kingdom Viridiplantae; phylum Streptophyta; class Magnoliopsida; order Poales; family Poaceae; genus Hordeum; species Hordeum vulgare. The sequence goes on along the minus strand of NC_058520.1, from coordinate 217,593,856 downwards.
GCTCCCAATCTTCAGAGTTGCATTTGATTCTTTCCAATAAATTCCACTTGTGATCAATATCCTTCTTCATAAAAGAACCGGTACAAGAAGTGTCAAGCATGGTACGATCTTCATGAGAAAGCCGAGCATAAAAGTTTTGAGTGATGATTTCTCTCGAGAGCTCATGATTGGGGCATGAATATAGCATTGATTTAAGCCTCCCCCAAGCTTGGGCTATGCTTTCCCTGTCACGAGGCCAAAAGTTATAAATAAAGTTCCGATCACAATGTACTAAATGCATAGGATAGAACTTTTGATGAAATTCCAATTTCAACCGATTGTAGCCCCATGTTCCAGTATCATCACATAGCCTATACCATGTCAACGCCTTATCCTTCAAAGATAAAGGAAAGACTTTCTTATTTACCTCATCCTCGGGAAAACCTGCAAGCTTAAATAAACCACAAACTTCATCTACATAGATCAGATGCAAGTCTGGATGTGAAGATCCATCTCGTGTGAAAGGATTAACCAGCAGTTTCTCAAGCATACCCGAAGGAATTTCATAAAAGATATTTTCAGTAGGTACCTCAAGTTGGGGAACAACTCCTCGTGCTTCCGTTCATGGTGAAGATACCCCGAACAAACTCCTCAAAGGAATAGTTTCCATAGGGACAAGTGACAATAAATTTCAGCACAGTATATAGATGTTTCCTTACCAATTTCCACTTACTAAAGGCACTTCACTCCCCGGAAACGGCGCCAGAAAAGAATCTTGACGACCCACAAGTATAGGGGATCAATCGTAGTCCTTTCGATAAGTAAGAGTGTCGAACCCAACAGGAGCAGAAGGCTCTGATAAACGGATTTCAGCAAGGTAATAACTGCAAGCACTGAAAGTAGCGGTAACAAGTGATTGTGTAGCGAGGTGAAACGTAGCAAGCAAAAAGTAACAAGTAACAAGTAGCAGAAACGGTGCAGCAAGTGGCAGAATCCCTTTTGTAGCAAGGGACAACCCTGAACAAAGTCTTATAAGAGGAAAAACGCTCCCGACGACTCACGGGAATTTCTGTCATGCTAGTTTCATCATGCTCATATGATTTGCGTTTGTTATTTTGATAGTTTGATATGTGGGTGGACAGGCGCTTGGGTACTGCCCTTACTTGGACAAGCATCCCACTTATGATTATGCTCTCTTGCAAGCATCCGCAACTACAAAAGAAGAATTAAGACAAAGTCTAACCATAGCATTAAACTAGTGGATCCAAATCAGTCCCTCATGAAGCAACACATAGACTGGGATTTAAGCTTCTGTTATTCCAGCAACCCATCATCTACTTTATTTTCCCCAATGCCTTCCTTTAGGCCCAAATATGGTGAATTTTTATGTAGTCGACATTCACATAACACCACTAGAGGAAAACCAACATACGACATATCAAAATACCGAACGAATATCAAATTCACATGACTATTATTAACATGACTTATCCCAGGTCCATAGGAACAAAAGTAACTACTCACAAAACGTAATCATAATCATGATCAGAGGTGTAATGAATAGCATCAAGGATCTGAACATAAACTCTTCCACCAAGTAATCCAACTAGCATCAACTACAAAGAGTAATCAACACTACTAGTAACCTTACAAGTACCAATTGGAGTCGTGAGATGAAGATTGGTTACGAGAGATGAACTAGGGATTGGAGAGGAGATGGTGCTGATGAAGATGTTGATGACGATGTTGATGAAGATGACTCCCCTTCGACGAGAGGAGTGTTGGTGATGATGATGGCGATGATTTCCCCTTTCGGGAGGGAAGTTTCCCCGGCAGGATCGTCCTGCCAGAGCTCTAGATTGGATCAGCTCAAGTTCCGCCTCGTGGCTGCGGCGAAACCACGAAAAAGCTCCTGAACGATTTTTTTTCTGGACCAAGACCGTTGATATAGCAAAAGAGGGGGGCTAGTGGGCCGTCAGGAAGCCCACAAGCCCCCACTCCACCACCAGGGGGTGGTGGCGGTGGCAGGGATTGTGGCGCCCTGGCAGCCCCCCTCCGGTACTTCTTTCTGCCAGTATTTTTTATATAATCCCAAAAAACTCCACATAACTTTTCAGGGTATTTGGAGATGTGCAGAATAGTGGACTAAGATTTGCTCGTTTTCCAGTCCAGAATTCCAGCTGCCTGAATTCTCCCTCTTCAAATAAACCTTGTAAAATAAGAGAGAAAAGGCATAAATATGGTACCACAAGTAATATAACAGCCCATAAAGCAATAAATAGCAACATGAAAGCATGATGCAAAATGGACGTATCACTATGCTGGAAAGCAGAATGTGACGATGTTCCGTGTCAGGTGGGCTAAGGCCGACGTAAGAGAAAACAAATATTTCACTACCATGTCTATACCCGACGCAAAGAGCACTACCATGAAAGTTAATGTCATCGCCAAAACTAAGCGATGGATACACACTAAGCACGTGACACAATGCTTCTTCATAACCGACCCGACCAATCCTAGCCGTGTTGTCGTGAGGAGAGGCAAAAGGAACATCGTCGGAATGGATGGACTCGCCAATGAGGAAGACTACAACCAATATGGTAACCCGATGAGGGAATATGACGATGACGATGAAGCATATGTGGCAAGAAGAATCAGGACTGTTGTACCTAAGAAAGATCGTACTCCATGGTGCCGAAAAAGAAGAATCGACACAACGAACAAGAAAGGAAAGAAGCTCAATGTGAGAAGTCTTCGACGCGGCTGAGAAACAATCATTTATATATATGTGTGAATTTTGTGTACGCACTTAGGTAATCGTTATCTGCTAAATGATGTATACATCGTATCCCCTTCAATTACCACCACATGGTTCGAGTGATATTCGCGCCGTGTGGGGACATTCTCGTCCACTACTACGTGCCAGGCTGTGGGGATAAAAGCAAAAAACTAAAACAAAAGGGACAAAGTAATACAAAAAAGAAATGTAAACAGAAAAGGAAACGAACCTAATATAAATAAATGAAAAATAAAAGAAATAAAATAATAAAAATAAATGGAAAATAATAAAAATAAATGAAAAAAATTTATTAGTAGCGCTGGATTAGAACCAGCAATATTGTTAAGTTAGGAGTAGCGCTAGATTACAACCGGCGCTACTCCTAAGTTATTAGTAGCGCTCGTTCTGAACCGGTGCTACTTCTATGTTGAGTTAACCTCCCACGCGGGCTCAACATTTCTTAACTCCCCCACTCCCCCACCCTCCTCTCCCCCTCTCCTGTGTCGCTGCCCCCGCCCGTCCTTGCGCGCCCTCGAGATCATGGTGCCCGCCGGAGACCTCCTCCGTCGCCATCACCATCGTCACCAGACGCGTGCTTCCTCTTCCTCGATCTCACGCCATCGCCGGAGACCTCTTCTTTCTCCCCTGAGATATGCCGCCCCTCCCCTCCCACTATCGCCGGAGACCACTTCTTTCTCCCCTGATGTGGTCGGTCATCTTGTTCATGAGCCCGCTCGTGGAGGTGTCCGCCGCCTTGAAGCCGTTACAATCCACCACCAGGGTAGTCCACCACTAGGGCACCGCTGGACTTCTCCTCCCAATGGCCCATCTCTCCCCTTCTTCTTTTCGAGACCAAGTTAAGGCCTCTTTGTTCATAGGATACGAATCCAATAGGAATAAAGAAATCATAGAAAATGAGATGATATGTATCTTAATTTTTATAGAGAAAAGGGTGTCATTTGAAGCCCCGGATAGGAATTTTTTTATTGAGTCAAAGAACATCCCCAATCATCAAGCAGCAAGATGCATGGCATTTTTATTATTGAAATGATGTCAATTTTATTAACCATACTAGGGTAGTAAATAGCATGACACTTTTAGTATTAATTAGATCATGGTAGTTTTATTGTAGGTAGTATGACAGTTTTATTAATTAATACCATGGCCATTTTTATGAAATACATCATGGTTATTTTATTTCTGGCAGAATGTCACTCTTTAATTTGTGTGTGTTAGACATATGTGTCATATGAGATACATATGTTTTGCCAAAATCATGGCCTACTGCTCGATGTCTTATTCTTCTAGAATAGGTCAAGAAAATTTCCGAGTAGCCTATGTATTGCCGGAATGTTGATTCATTTGCGTTTCAGAAAATTTCACGTGCTCCATATGTCCCCTTTTTAGCAAAGGTTATGCCAAAAATTTCCGTGAATTTCGGCATGACTAGTGCTAGAAACTAGGACATATGGAGTGCCCGGGAAATGCGAGAAAGGGGAATGAATCAACATTTCGACCAAATATAGGTCCCTTTTTATTATTCATGTTAATCAGCCTAGAATTAAATTATTATACTTCAATACTCGGAGGATATTAATATGTCTAGGCACGACGAAGCCGGGGGTTCCAGTCGCGCCCGAGATGACTATTTGCATGAAGCACATGATTTTTCAATTACCTGGACCAATGCACGTTCGGGATGGAGGGTGGCAGTGAGACCAACCTCGAAACCCACGGAGGCACCGGCACCGACAGTTGCACCGGCACAAACACTGCCCCCAAGTGCGGCAACGATGCTGACTTAGTCGGTGAAGGACTAAAGCTGAAGAGGGCAAGAAAACCAAACGAGCTCGGCACCAGACAAATCATGGTCACGGCAATGCACCCCAAGAAATTAGAGCCAACGGAGCCAGAAAAAGCGCGCAAGTGCTACGACAATCAACTTGGATGCACCCTTAGGGAAACCGCCAACATCAACAACGAAAAGTTAAAGAAGATACCACATATGGGCACACGCTCCTAACGAAGTTGCACAGCAGGTTCCTGTTCCCCGACCGGGATGAAGACAAACTTCCGTGGAATGACAAACACATGACAAACATAAACAACAAGGCAATGGTGACGTTCACCAACGCCTTGTCCGCCTAGAAAGTACGGGTAAAAAAGCCATTCTGAAGAATGAACCATGGTCCAAGATTCATGTTGACAATCCATCAATAACGGAAGAGGACTTTAGAAAATTCAAAGAGACTTGCGCTACAGAAGAATCCCAGCAAAATTCAGAGAAAATGAAGGAGCTCCAAGCCAGGACCACGCCTGCCCACCGCCTCGGAAGCCGAGGTTACGAGGGGAAAAGGAGCACATGGACCAAGTAGGACGCCAAACATGAAAGTCATGGAATTCCAGACTCCTTGGCGGAGTTCACCGACCCGCGGGAGCATGACTAGATCAGGGCCCGGCACAAGTGGGACCCCTTCAAGACGATCTTTTACACGGACCCGAAGATGAGGGAGTTCATCAGACTATTGGTAAGTGTTGTATTAACACCTTATATTAAGTAGCTTCCAATTAATTCGATAACAAATTTTGTCACATTTGTAAACCATCCACGTTCCTTTTGCAGAAAGAGAAGCACCAAAAGGGAGCCAAAAGCGACGAGTCGTCTCAGTCATCGGCGAGCCCCAAGTGGGACAACCCATTTAACCGGGCCCTGAACATAATGAAAAATATATCGATGGACAAACCTTCGTCGGGTGGACATGTGCACGGATTCGGAGATGGCGCCTTGCGGAAGAATTGCTACCACGAGAAGTCGGAGGAAAGAAAGAAGAGATAGGAGCATACTCAACTGACCATCGACAAGAAGGTCGTGCGAGCGGTTGATCAGACCAAAGAAGAGTTGACCAAGGTAGTCGACGATAAGGTCAATGCAGCTGTGGCAGCTTCCTTGGGCCAATTGGTTCCGACGGTTTTTGAGTACGTGAGGAGGAATCCATAAAAAAGGCCAGAGGACTTTGCACTACTCAGCTTTGTCGGGAGAAATTCGTGAACATCGCACCACCAGCACCTGCTCATGCAACCGCAAATGCTCCCCTACCTGATGTTGCTCCGGTTCATAGTAGCCCGTCCTACATCTTTGGCGTGCTCGGCGGGGCTTCGTCTTTGGCTGAGGTCGACGCCATCGCGATACTTACGCGTCATACACTCTTCACAAGCATATCTATATAGTCTTTCATTTCAGTTGCCTTCCGGATGTCTGACGTCGTAGTCATGTCTTCGCAGGCCGACGAAACACCATGTACCCTACAGTACGATATCAACGTCCAGAAGGTGGATGTGGGAAAGGCAATGATCATCAAGCTGAAGGACTGCATGCTTCACAACAAACCGATGCCCCATGGCGTCTTCAAAGTTTGTGTGGCTAGTGTCAAAGTGGGCTTCAAGAATTTGCCTCTACTGGTACCAGTCGATAATGACGAGACCCCTCAACTGATTGCCGCATGATAGAGCTGGGTCTTTCCTTGGCCGAAGACTCACCTTCATGTCAATGCATCAGGTAGCACATAAACAGAAACTCCTCAACAAGGTATGAACATCACCCCACCTACCCAATTACGTGCACCTAGCGTTGGGGGAGATAGCGGAAGACACGGCGAGGGAGAGCCTCCATTAGTGTGAGATGATGTCGCCCCCATCGAAGAAGTAAATGCTGATAATGTCATGGAGGATGATGATGCTGATGACCCTAACCAGTATATTAATACCGGCTGTGATGATGCTCGGCAATATGACTCAGATTATGATCGTGCAGATGACTTGATGATGCCTGATTTGCCGGAGCCGGAACGTCCGCCGGCTGATTGCAAAAAGTCTCTCCTCATGCGATCCTCGCACGAGATGCCTCCACATGCCGCCTCGACCTAGCAAGAACAACACAGGGGCCGTCCACTGATAATTAGTCTGACGACGCTGGGGGAGGTGGTTAAGGAAGGTATGGCGGGCTCACTACCGCCACCCACCAAGAAGCCAAGGAGGAGACCGGACAAGAAAGATTGTAAAGGCGTCAGAGCTGCTTCAAGCAGCCAACCGAAGCCCCGGGAGGTATACAAGATACTTGTCGTAGGTGCGGAGCGTTTCAATGTCGCCAGCCACCCGATCCTACCTCAGAAAGCGATAGAGAGCATAATGAACAATGATCTAAGGATACTTCATGATGATGTGTTGGCCACAGAGATGAGACTTCTCAGCTCGGAAAAACCAGGTTACCCACTTTACCCGGTTCAGGTTCCGGGTGCGAGTGGATACATCAACACATGGCCCGCAGAGAAGTTCATCATGCGATTTGACTACATCTATGACATATTCCACATGACCAAGCTGTATTTTTAGTTCATCCGCCTGTATGCGGTGCATCTCAACTACATCATCACGCGCGACAACATAGAATATATGTGCGCCGTGGACCCATGTACTATATGCACGAGAGCTTCTTGGTACACTACAAAGAGCACCGGGACTCTACGAGCAAGTACATCAGCGACTTGATGATCGCTAATAAGGAAAAGGAAATGATTCTCGTGCCTTATCATCCCTTTAAGTCACCGACGGATATCCTTTCGTAAGTTTTGATCATTCTTTTGCAAGCATGGAGGCTAATTTGAGCTCTTCTTATTTTGCGCAACGGGGGGGGGGGGGGTCCTCATCTGTGTGTACCAACAATACTCCTATGCTCTCTACATGGACTCATCGATGAACATCAAGAAGAAGGATTACACATACGTAAAGAGTGTTCTCGAAAGTGCCATTTTCACCTACAACCTTACTGGTGGATATATCCAGGTGAAAAAGTACAGGAATAATGTGCTGGCTTTCGGCCATAAGACCAACTTCTGGTGCATCCAGCAACCAAACGGTAGTACGGCTGACGAATTCTACCTCATGCATCACATGATCGAGTTCAGAAGGGATAGACAATGCCTTCGCATGTCATCTAATTCCGTGAACTTGCCCACGTGATCATAAAGCAGGTCATCCAACAAGGAGGGATGTTCTACCACGGGCCAATGAGGTGGGAGACTGTCCGAGATGTTATACTTGCTCATGGACTGGACCTGAATCCTTTCAAGAAGCTCGGGTGTTCATCCCTGACTATGAAGATTGGAGCTTCGACATGGAATAGTGATTGACTATGAAAATGTGTGTGTCCAATTATAATTATACTACTAGTCTTTCTATGAACTCCCATGCATCGATCTAGTGAATTAGTTTGTGTATGGGGAACTTTGTTATTTATATATGTTTACTGCTTGTATTCTGCTAACTTTGCCTCTTTGTGTTTCTCAAGTACATTATGTTGCATATTATATATCGTTGAATTAATTAACTTACGATGCAGGTACGTAGATCGGAGATGGCGAAGGACTGCTACGCCATATTCATTGGGAGGGTTCCAGGAGTGTACGACCACTGGCCAGACGCTCAGGCCCGGGTAGACAAGTACTCGGGCGCTAGCCACAGAGGGTTCGACGGCAGAGCCGAAGCGGAAATGAGTTACTTGAGGTCGATGCTACGACAATAGATGGAGCGAAACTAGTGCTTCAAGAAGTACTACATAGTCACGCTCTTGCTCATGTTGATCACTCTTCTCTTCTACATGATGGTTTAGATAGGGATGATGAAACTTGTGGGTGTGTGATGACTTATGTGTATCGCTATTTTCTAGATTTGGTGATATTTGTGTTGGATAATGATGATGATGATGGTGATGATGGTATAAATGACGAGACTACTTTATGTGTACGATGTGATGACAATAATGCATGTTTATCATGATATGATGACACCACTGTATAGATCCTACACAAATACGTAGGGGTCATAAATACAAATTAAATATTGAAATCAGGAATATTATCAGTAGCGCTCGAAAATAACAGTAGCGCTTTATTTTATTCCTGTGCTACTTCTAATGTGTATACGAGTAGAGCTTTATATTCAGTGCTACTGCTAACAGGTTAGGTGTAGCGCGTTAGCAGTAGCGCTGGCCTAGCGTTACTAGTAAGGGAAAAACCAACGCTACTGGTAGCCTTTCTCCAACTAGTGTCCCATCTGGAGGCCTTCTCTGGTACTCCGCCGGAGGGCGAACTCATCACGGAGGGGCTCTACATCAACCTTGCCGCATGTCCGATGATGCGTGAGTAGTTCACCACCGACCTACGGGTCCTTATGTAGTTCACCACAGACCGATGGCTCTCTCTCTCTTTGTATCTCAATACAACGGACTCCATGATTTTCATGGAGATCCATTCGATGTAATGACTTCGTGCGGTGTGTTTGTTGGGATCCGATGAATTGTGAGTTTATGATCAGATTTATCCTTATTTTATTTAAGTTCTTTGCTCATCTCTTTTATGCATGATTTAATATAGCCTTATATTTATTTTCCAATGTTTTGGTTTGGTTTGGCCAACTAGATTAGATCTTCTTACAACGGGAAGAGGTGCTCGGTAATGGGTTCGATCTTAGGGTGTTCAGTACTAGTGACAGGAGGGGAGTTGAAATGCATGTGTTGTTGCAATTAAGGATAAGAAGTTGGGACAAATTCTTATATGCTTTTGTCTTGACTACATCATGTCATCGTTCTTAATGCATTACTTCATTCCTATGAACTTGATACACTAGATGCATGTTGGATAGCGGTCGATGGGTGAAGTAATAGTAGTAGATGCAGGCAGGAGTCGGTCTACTGTATTTGGATGTGATGACTATATCATGATCATTGCCTTGGATAGCATCATAATTAATTGCTTTTCTATCAAATGCCCAACAGTAATTTGTTTACCCACCGTATGCTATTTCGTTGAGAGAGATGCCACTAGTGAATCCTAGGGCCCCCGGGTCTACTTTTACTATAAGATCAATCTCGTTTACTTATACAAAAATACAAAAAATACTTTCTGCACTTTTTATCTTTTATTTATTTATCAATCTATTAATCTATCATATATCATTTAATCTCGCTTCTTGACAGCTGAGATATTGACAACCTCTCGTCTGCGTTGGGTGCGAAGATTTCATTGTGTGTGCAGGTGCCGGTGTTGCTTGGTTCTCCTACTAGATTGATAACCTTGGTTTCTTAACACAGGTAAATGCTTACTCTACTGTGCTGCATCATCCTCTCCTCTTCGGGGATAAAAATCCAATGCAGTATACAAGTAGCAGCATGCTGGGACACTCTACCACTGTTGGACAAGATCTATAGGACGAGAACAAGGAGTCGAGCACTCTTTTGCAGGTAAGTGGCATGGTCACCACACCATTGTGTGTCCCGGGCCACCCTTTGGTTTGGTCACATTGTCGAACATGCAAGGCATGCTTTCTAGAGAGTGGTGGAGGAGTTTGGTCCCATATGGGGTAGTGTAGGTGGGATTTCCTCTCTTCTTAAGTTTGTAGCAGCAATCTTGGGGATAGCAAAAAGTGCTTTTATTGGGGGAATCTCGGAATGAAACCTTGTCAAGCAGCCCAGGCTATGAAAGAAATCGAAGACTACCAAGTTTCGTCTCAGGGAGAGGAGTGTAGCTACCACTTGTAGTTCAAGGCTTCATTTCTCCCGAAAACCAAGTTTTAGAAGGGCGGCCAATATTTCCAGCATGAGCATGCCATATCTTTGCATGAAATGGTGTAATAGCACACTAGAGGTACTATGGTAAAATAGGGAGCATTTGCATGAAAAAAATTAACGGAAGAGGGGTAAAAGAGGTGTTGCCATGGTAAAAAATGAAAGGTAAAGAGAGGGTGTTACCCCCCAAAAATTGATCAGGGACCATGGCAAAGTTACTAGAGGTGGTATAGGGCTCGAAAAGCTATGGTAAAAATTTGAGATCAAAGAGAATAGTAGAAGGGGACAAAGCAACAACTTTGGTAAGTGAACAGGAGGTGATTAGGATGTTAGGGCTAGCAATTGGAGTCCAGTTGCTATTAAACTTAACAGGAGCACATGATAGGTGAAAATTTGATTCGACACCAAATTTGGGATTTGTTGAAGAAAGTGTCCAATGTAGACTTGAAAAACCCAAGAAATGGGAATAAATGGCTTTTTGTATATGAATTCATGCAATTTAATTCCCATTAATACACCACTTGGTGTGGTGGCATTATTTCAGAATTGGAGCATGGACAAAAAGTTTGGGATCAATTGGAGAAACTTTATAAAGTAAAGTTTCCCAATTCCAGAAATCAGTAGGAGTGATTTTGAGGGGCATGGGACAAGTTAATCTGATATCCTTGACACACCACTTAGTGTTGGTGCATTATAAGAGTATCAGAACATGTCCACAAAATTTGAGCATAATTGGAGACACTTGTCAATGTATAGTTGCTCAAATTTTGCTCTAGACACATAGGGTTTTGGAATATTGAGGTGAATCAAATCAACTTGGATTGAGATTAACCTTGGCAAGATTATCGCATATATAATGTGTGACTTGCTATAATTGTTCGGGAATCTATTGAGAATATTTCTTGTAGAAATATTTCAAAAGATTGAAATAGGAAGAAAGGATTCTGAAGGGGTTTGTCCAATATTTTTGATGTGACCATGTGTTGAAACTCTTATATATGTAATATATATGTCCACTTAGTTTCCCTAATTTTTCTCAAATATTTGAAAAGCAAGAAACATATTCTTCCTTCCTAAAAGATCATTTATGGCATAAAAAAGTATTTAAATAAAATAGTAAAATAACTTTTAAAATAATAATTTTTTGGTTTTGGGAAATCTTTTTGATATTGGGATTTAAATGAAATATTGTGGGAAAAACAACTTCCCTAATTGGAGGACTTGTAGTACAAATCCCAATAGAGTGGTTTTTGAAAGCCTAAATTAAATAAATGATTTTTAGTTAAAATTATAGTTGGTAATTATATTTTTAGGTCCTAGACACTTTGTCTGGTCATTGGGAAAATACTTTGGGAAAGGAGTGATCCTAAAGAGTATCAGGAAGAGTTTGTGATTTAAAACACAAGCAAACTACAATCACATCAAGCATCACAAGCACTCTCAAGTTTCTTAATTGGCCCTAGTTTTTGAAGTATGTTAATTTAGTTAGGAGATTCAAAACACAGGGTCTGAAAAAAATCTCCTATTTTTTCTCTGGAATTGTGAATTTGTAGGAATGGAATTAGGGTCGGAGGATCCACGAGGTGGCCCCAAGCCAACATGACAAGTTAAAGGGGGGCGGTCGCGGCCTGTTGTCTTGGCACCAACAGCTGGCCCCCTCTGGTGGTTTTTCGCTCCAATAATTTTTATATTGTCCAGAAAAATCTCCAATTTTATTTTTCCAACTCCAAGGACTTTTATTTCTGCACAACAACAACACCATGGCAGTTCTGCTAAAATCAACATGGGTTAGTTTCATTCAAATCATGCAAATTAGAGTTCAAAACAAGAGCAGAAGTATTTGGAAAAGTAGCTACATTTGAGATGTATCACTAATCATGATGAACATGACCTCTAAAAATCTTGGAGTATGCGCAAAGTCTTTGTTACATATCCATCCTAGCGCTCATGGGCTTGACGAACATGGCCCATTTGTTAATCATCATGGGGTCCTAGGTCGAGCCTGTATGGCATGTAGCTACTGTTGAAAGCACCCCCTAGTATAGGACACCATCATCAACCTTAACTAAAATAAAACTAAAAATGAATACAATTTCAATATATTTAAATTCGAAGAATTTCAAATGGTGAAATCTCTTGAGAACCCTCGATATAGTCTCCCAATATTATTAGGGACCTAAAAATAAATTATTCCTTTATTAGGAATATCTCGTCAAAAACTTTTAGTTTGAACCTTAAATAAATTAGCTATATTATTAGGGTTTTACACAACCATTTCCCCTTTTAATATTCTACACTAATACTTGCCTTAGAAGCTTGATGCATGGCCACCTAAAATATTGTGAGGCCACACACATAGTTTCAGAATTTAGTACGAAGGATATTACTCGGCCCTAGTTCAAACACCAAACATGCCTTTTCTTCCCTTTTATTTGTAAACATTCTCTAAACCTTGCATTTTTCCTAATTAATTTAGTGAAGCTTGGATATATCACCGTGATCTCCATGAAAATTTTCAAATTTGTTAAAATCTTTGGACCTTTGCAAAAAACCATAACCCATTTTCCATTTTGGAAATAAAAAACAAAAAAGAAAAAGGATTAAGACAACTTAGGTGTTCACTTACATGCTTAACCCACCACGCCTTCTTTCACTCGTGGAGTGAGCAACCTGACTGCGCGCAGCGATCCTCTTCTGTTTTCTAACTCGGCCAAAACTTTCCTTTTTCTAGACATGCATGCTCCTCTGTTCCAACTCCTTTCTCACATAAGTGTAGTACGATGAATGGACAACCGCCGATCAGAGATAATGGTAGCTCAATAACATGTCATAGAGCTCCCCACCCCGACAAAAACCCATCAAAGATTGTGCCCTTGCCCTAGCTCTTTCCTAGCATTTTTTCTCTTCTTGTCCCTAATAGCCCTCTCTTCCCTCTAACTTGTTCACAAGTAAGTGACTGAGTCATACAAAGTAATATGCGCCACTAGTACTCAACTTCGTGTCACCAACGACATCACATGCCTCGTCGGTGCATCTATTAAATACTCCTCGATCCCCGATGTCCTTTCGTGGGAGTGGACTTATGTCGGTCATATGAGATGGTTTTTATTGTTGCATGTTTTATCATCTAGGGAGGTTACACCCTATATTGGATACATATAGGGATCATGATACTTCTGTGTGGTGGCCATCTCGAGCTTGGTTCCGGCACCTTGCCAGAGGGGGGTCGATCACAGAGAGCTTCTTCATCAACCTTGCTTCCCTCATGATGATGTGTGAGTAGTTCACCATAGACATACGGGTCCATAGCGAGTACCTAGATGGCAATATCTCTCCCTCTCTTGATCTTCAATACAACGATAATTGCATCTTCGCTTTGATCCACGTGATGTAATTGCTTTTGTGTGGTGCATTTGTTGGGATCCGATGAATTGTGGGTTTATGTTCATATTATTCATGATAAATATTTGAGTCTTCTCTGAATACTTATATGATTCTTATGTGCATGATTATGATATATAGCTTCGTAATTCTCTCCGATCTATTGGAATAGTTCGCCAACAAGATTGATATTTCCTCGGTGAGAGGGGTGCGTTGTAGTAGGTTCAACCTGGAGAATTTCTATATCCCAGTGATAGAAGGGGACAAGATGCGTCTTTGTGTTGCTTCTACTAAGGATAAAATGATGGGGTTTATTTGTTGGGAACGTCGCATGGGAAACAAATTTTTTCCTACGCGCACGAAGACCTATCATGGTGATGTCCATCTACGAGAGGGGATGAGTGATCTACGTACCCTTGTAGACCATACAGCAGAAGCGTTAGTGAACGCGGTTGATGTAGTGGAACGTCCTCACGTCCCTCGATCCTCCCCGCGAACTATCCCGCGATCAGTCCCACGATCTAGTGCCGAACGGACGGCACCTCCGCGTTCAGCACACGTACAGCTCGACGATGATCTCGGCCTTCTTGATCCAGCAAGAGAGACGGAGAGGTAGAAGAGTTCTCCGGCAGCGTGACGGCGCTCCGGAGGTTGGTGATGACCTTGTCTCAGCAGGGCTCCTCCCGAGCTCCGCAGAAACGCGATCTAGAGGAAAAACCGAGGAGGTATGTGGTCGGTCTGCCGTGGAAAAGTCGTCTCAAATCAGCCCTAAAACCTCCGTATATATAGGTGGGAGAGGGGGGCCTTGCCTTGGGGCTCAGGGAGCCCCAAGGGGGTCAGCCGAGCCAAGGGGGGAAGGTCTCCCCCCCCAAACTGAGTTGGACTTGGTTTGGTGGGTGGGAGTCCTTCCTTCCCTTCCCACCTCCTCCTTTTTTTTCTTTCTCTTTGATTTTTCTTCCAATGCGCATAGGGCCCTTTTGGGCTGTCCCACCAGCCCACTAAGGGCTGGTGCGCCACCCTCAAGGCCTATGTGCTTCCCCGGGGTGGGTTGCCCCCCCGGTGAACTCCCGGAACCCATTCGTCATTCCCGGTACATTCCGGTAACTCCGAAAACCTTCCGGTAATCAAATGAGGTCATCCTATATATCAATCTTCGTTTTCGGACCATTCCGGAAACCCTCGTGACGTCCGTGATCTCATCCGGGACTCCGAACAACATTCGGTAACCAACCATATAACTCAAATACGCATAAAACAACGTCGAACCTTAAGTGTGCAGACCCTGCGGGTTCGAGAACTATGTAGACATGACCCGAGAGACTCCCCGGTCAATATCCAATAGCGGGACCTGGATGCCCATATTGGACCCTACATATTCTACGAAGATCTTATCGTTTGAACCTCAGTGTCAAGGATTCATATAATCCCGTATGTCATTCCCTTTATCCTTCGGTATGTTACTTGCCCAAGATTCGATCGTCAGTATCCGCATACCTATTTCAATCTCGTTTACCGGCAAGTCTCTTTACTCGTTCCGTAATACAAGATCCACAACTTACACTAAGTTACATTGCTTGCAAGGCTTGTGTGTGATGTTGTATTACCGAGTGGGCCCCGAGATATCTCTCCGTCACACGGAGTGACAAATCCCAGTCTTGATCCATACTAACTCAACGAACACCTTCGGAGATACCTGTAGAGCATCTTTATAGTCACCCAATTACGTTGCAACGTTTGATACACACAAAGTATTCCTCCGGTGTTAGTGAGTTATATGATCTCGTGGTCATAGGAACAAATACTTGACACGCAGAAAATAGTAGCAACAAAATGAAACGATCAACATGCTACGTCTATTAGTTTGGGTCTAGTCCATCACGTGATTCTCCTAATGACGTGATCCAGTTATCAAGCAACAACACCTCGTTCATAATCAGAAGACACTGGCTATCTTTGATCAACTGGCTAGCCAACTAGAGGCTTGCTAGGGACAGTGTTTTGTCTATGTATCCACACATGTAAATGAGTCTTCATTCAATACAATTATAGCATGGATAATAAACGATTATCTTGCTACAGGAATTATAATAATAACTATATTTATTATTGCCTCTAGGGCATAATTCCAACAGTCTCCCACTTGCACTAGAGTGAATAATCTGGTCCTCACATCATCATGCGAATTACAGTGTAATAAACTAACACCCATACAGTTCTGGTGTTGATCAGGCTTAGCCCGTGGAAGGGGTTTAGTCAGCGGGTCTGCTACATTCAGATCCATGTGCACTTTGCATATATTCACGTCCTCCCCTTCGACGTAGTCGCGGATGAGGTTGAAGCCTCGTTTGATGTGTCTGGACTTCTTGTGAAACCGTGGTTCCTTTGCTAAGGCAATGTCACCCGTGTTGTCACAGAACAAGGTTATTGGATTCACTGCGCTTGGCACCACTCCAAGATCCGTCATGAATTGCTTGATCCAGACACCCTCCTTAGCCGCCTCCGAGGCAGCCATGTACTCCGCTTCACATGTAGAATCTGCTACAACGCTTTGCTTGGAACTGCACCAGCTTACCGCACCCCCATTAAGAATAAATACGTATCCGGTTTGCGACTTAGAGTCGTCCAGATTTGTGTCAAAGCTTGCATCGACGTAACCTTTTACGGCGAGCTCTTCGTCACCTCCATATACGAGAAACATCTCCTTAGTCCTTTTCAGGTACTTCAGGATATTCTTTACCGCCGTCCAGTGATCCACTCCTGGATTACTCTGGAACCTACCTGCCATAATTATGGCTAGGCTAACGTCCGGTCTAGTGCACAACATTGCATACATGATAGAACCTATGGCTGAAGCATAGGGGACGGAGTGCATATGCTCTCTATCTTCATCAGTTGCTGGGCACTGAGTCTTACTCAATCTCGTACCTTGTAAAACTGGCAAGAACCCTTTCTTGGACTGTTCCATTTTGAACCTCTTCAAAACTTTATCAAGGTATGTGCTTTGTGAAAGTCCTATCAGGCGTTCTGATCTATCCCTATAGATCTTAATGCCTAGAATGTAAGCAGCTTCTCCTAGGTCCTTCATAGAGAAACTTTTATTCAAGTAATCCTTTATGCTCTCCAAAAACTCCACATTGTTTCCAATCAGCAATATTTCATCCACATGTAATATTAGAAACGCCAGAGAGCTCCCACTCACTTTATTGTAAATACAAGATTCTCCAACCACTTGTATAAACCCAAATGCTTTGATCACCTCATCAAAGCGTTTGTTCCAACTCCGAGATGCTTGCACCAGTCCATAAATGGATCGCTGGAGCTTGCACACCTTGTTAGCATTCTAAGGATCGACAAAACCTTCGGGTTGCATCATATACAATTCTTCCTTAAGGAAAGCGTTAAGGAACGCCGTTTTGACATCCATCTGCCAGATTTTATAATCGAAAAATGCAGCTATTGCTAACATGATTCTGACGCACTTAAGCATCGCTACGGGTGAGAATGTCTCATCGTAGTCAACTCCTTGAACTTGTGAAAATCCCTTTGCCACAAGTCAAGCTTTATAAACGGTCACATTGCCGTCAGCGTCCGTCTTCCTCATAAAGATCCATTTGTTCTGAATAGCCTTGCGGCCCTCAGGCAGTACCTCCAAAGTCCACACTTTGTTCTCATACATGGATCCTATCTCGGATTTCATGGCTTCTAGCCATTTGTTGGAATCTGGGCCCACCATTGCTTCTTCATAATTTGCAGGTTCATTGTTGTCCAACAACATGATTGAGAAGACGGGATTACCGTACCACTCTGGAGCAGCACGTGGTCTCGTCAACCTGCATGGTTCGACAAAAACTTGAACCGGAGTTTCATGATCATCATCATTAACTTCCTCCTCAACCGGCGTCGCAACGACAGAGGTTTCCCCTTGTCCTGCGCCACCATCCAGAGGGATGAGAGGTTCGACAACCTCGTCAAGTTCTATCTTCCTCCCACTCAATTCTCTCGAGAGAAACTCCTTCTCGAGAAAAGCTCCGTTTTTAGCAACAAACACTTTTCCCTCGGATTTGAGATAGAAGGTGTACCCAACTGTCTCTTTTGGGTAACCTATGAAGATGCACTTTTCCGCTTTGGGTTCCAGCTTTTCAGGCTGAAGCTTTTTGACATAAGCATCACATCCCCAAACTTTAAGAAACGACAACTTTGGCATTTTGCCATACCAAAGTTCGTATGGTATCGTCTCAACGGATTTTTATGGTGCCCTATTTAAAGTGAATGCAGCTGTTTCTAATGCATAACCCCAAAACGATAACGGCAAATCGGCAAGAGACATCATAGATTGCACCATCTCTAATAAAGTACGATTACGACGTTCGGACACACCATTACACCGTGGTGTTCCAGGCGGTGTCAACTGTGAAACAATTCCACATTGTCTTAAGTGAGCACCAAACTCGAAACTCCGATATTCACCCCCACGATCAGACCGTAGGAACTTGATCTTCTTGTGACGATGATTTTCATCTTCACTCTGAAATTGCTTGAACTTTTCAAATGTTTCAGACTTGTGCTTCATTAAGTAGACATAACCATATCTACTCAAATCATCAGTGAAGGTGAGAAAATAAAGATATCCGCCGCGTGCCTCTACGCTCATCGGACCACACACATCGGTATGTATGATTTCCAACAAGTCACTTGCACGCTCCATTGTTCCGGAGAACGGAGTTTTCGTCATCTTGCCCATGAGGCATGGTTCGCACGTGTCAAGTGAATCAAAGTCAAGTGACTCCAAAAGTCCATCGGCATGGAGTTTCTTCATGCGCTTTACACCAATATGACCTAAGCGGCATTGCCACAAAAATATGGCGCTATCATTGTTAACTCTAACTCTTTTGGTCTCAATGTTATGTATGTGTGTATCGCTATCAAGATTCAATATGAACAATCCTCTCACATTGGGTGCATGACCTTAAAAGATGTTACTCATAGAAATAGAACAACCATTATTCTCTGACTTAAAAGAGTAACCGTCTCGCAATAAACAAGATCCAGATATAATGTTCATGCTGAACGCACGCACTAAATAACAATGACTCAAGTTCATAACTAATCCTGATGGTAACTGAAGTGAAACTGTGCCGACGGCGATTGCATCAACCTTGGAACCATTTCCTACGCGCATCGTCACTTCATCTTTCGCCAGCCTTCGTCTATTCCGCAGTTCCGGTTTCGAGTTGCAAATATGAGCAACAGAACCGGTATCGAATACCCAGGCACTACTACGAGAGCCGGTTAAGTACACATCAATAACATGTATATCAAATATACCTGATTTTTCTTTGGCCGCCTTCTTATCTGCCAGATACTTGGGGCAATTGCGCTTCCAGTGACCCATACCCTTGCAATAGTAACACTCTGTTTCAGGCTTAGGTCCAGCTTTGCGTTTCTTCGTCGGATTGGCAACAAGCTTGCCGCTCTTCTTTGAATTACCCTTCTTGCCTTTGCCGTTTCTCTTGAAGCTAGTGGTCTTATTCACCATCAACACTTGATGCTCTTTACGGAGGTCAGACTCTGCGACTTTCAGCATCGCAAACAACTTGCCGGGAGACTTGTTCATCCCTTGCATGTTGTAGTTCAACACAAAGCCTTTATAGCTTGGCGGCAGTGATTGAAGGATTCTGTCAGTGATAGCCTCTTGTGGGAGTTCAATCCCCAGCTCAGCTAGACGGTTTGAGTACCCAGACATTTTGAGCACATGTTCACTGACAGACGAGTTCTCCTCCATCTTGCAAGCATAGATTTTATCGCAGGTCTCATACCTCTCGATCCGGGCGTTCTTCTGAAAGATAAACTTCAACTCCTGGAACATCTCAAATGCTCCATGACGCTCAAAGCGACGTTGAAGTCCCGGTTCTAAGCCATACAAGACTGCACATTGAACTACTGAGTAGTCCTCCTTACGTGCTAACCAAGCGTTCTTAACATCCTGATCAGCCGTAGCGGGTGGTTCATCTCCTAGCGCTGCATTAAGGACATAATCCTTCTTCCCAGCTTGTAAGATTAGCTTAAGATTACGAGCCCAGTCTACAAAGTTGCTTCCATCATCTTTCAACTTAGCTTTGTCTAGGAACGTATTAAAATTCAGGGTGACTGTCGCGTGAGCCATGATCTACAACACAAATATATTCAAAGTGGACTTAGACTATGTTCAAGATAATTAGAGTTTAACTTAATCAAATTATTCGCTAAACTGCCACTCAAAAAGTACATCTCTCTAGTCATTTGAGTGGTACATGATCCAAATCCACTATCTCAAGTCCGATCATCACGTGAGTCGAGAATAGTTTCAGTGGTAAGCATCTCTATGCTAATCATATCAACTATACGATTCATGCTCGACCTTTTGGTCTCATGTGTTCCGAGGCCATGTCTGCACATGCTAGGCTCGTCAAGCTTAACCCGAGTGTTCTGCGTGCGCAACTGTTTTGCACCCGTTGTATGTTAACGTTGAGTCTATAACACCCGATCATCACGTGGTGTCTCGAAACGACGAACTGTAGCAACGGTGCACAGCCGGGGAGAACACAATTTCGTCTTGAAATTTTAGTGAGAGATCACCTCATAATGCTACCGTCATTCTAAGAAAAATAAGGTGCATAAACGGATTAACATCACATGCAATTCATAAGTGACATGATATGGCCATCATCACGTGCTTCTTGATCTCCATCACCAAAGCACCGGCACAATCTTCTTGTCACCGGCGCCACACCATGATCTCCATCAACGTGTCGCCATCGGGGTTGTCGTGCTACTCATGCTATTACTACTAAAGCTATATCCTAGCAAAATAGTAAACGCATCTGCAAGCACAAACATTAGTATAAAGACAACCCTATGGCTCCTGCCGGTTGCCGTACCATCGACGTGCAAGTCGATATTATCTATTACAACATGATCATCTCATACATCCAATATATCACATCACATCGTTGGCCATATCATATCACAAGCATACCCTGCAAAAACAAGTTAGACGTCCTCTAATTTTGTTGTTGCATGTTTTACGTGGTGACCATGGGTATCTAGTAGGATCGCATCTTACTTACGCAAACACCACAACGGAGATATATGAGTTGCTATTTAAACTCATCCAAGGACCTCCTCGGTCAAATCCGATTCAACTAAAGTTGGAGAAACCGACACTTGCCAGTCATCTTTGAGCAACGGGGTTACTCGTAGCGATGAAACCAGTCTCTCGTAAGCGTACGAGTAATGTCGGTCCAAGCCGCTTCAATCCAACAATACCGCGGAATCAAGAAAAGACTAAGGAGGGCAGCAAAACGCACATCACCGCCCACAAAAACTTTTGTGGTCTACTCAAGAAGACATCTACGCATGAACCTAGCTCTGATACCACTGTTGGGAACGTCGCATGTGAAACAAAAATTTTCCTACGCGCACGAAGACCTATCATGGTGATGTCCATCTACGAGAGGGGATGAGTGATCTACGTACCCTTGTAGACCATACAGCAGAAGCGTTAGTGAACGCGGTTGATGTAGTGGAACGTCCTCACATCCCTCGATCTGCCCCGCGATCAGTCCCACGATCTAGTGCCGAACGGAGGGCAGCTCCGCGTTCAGCACACGTACAGCTCGACGAAGATCTCGGCCTTCTTGATCCAGCAAGAGATACGGAGAGGTAGAAGAGTTCTCCGGCAGCGTGACGGTGCTATGGAGGTTGGTGATGACCTTGTCTCAGTAGGGCTCTGCCCGAGCTCCACAGAAGCGCGATCTAGAGGAAAAACCGAGGAGGTATGTGGTCGGGCTGCCGTGGAAAAGTCGTCTCAAATCAGCCCTAAAACCTCCGTATATATAAGTGGGAGAGGGGGGGCCTTGCCTTGGGGCTCAGGGAGCCCCATGGGGGTCGGCCGAGCCAAGGGGGGAAGGTCTCCCCCCCAAACCGAGTTGGACTTGGTTTGGTGGGTGGGAGTCCTTCCTTCCCTTCCCACCTCCTCCTTTTTTTTCTTTCTCTTTGATTTTTCTTCCAATGCGCATAGGGCCCTTTTGGGCTGTCCCACCAGCCCACTAAGCGCTGGTGCGCCACCCTCAAGGCCTATGGGCTTCCCCGGGGTGGGTTGCCCCCCCCGGTGAACTCCCGGAACCCATTCGTCATTCCCGGTACATTCCCGGTAACTCCGAAAACCTTCCGGTAATCAAATGAGGTCATCCTATATATCAATCTTCGTTTCCGGACCATTCCGGAAACCCTCGTGACGTCCGTGATCTCATCCGGGACTCCGAACAACATTCGGTAACCAACCATATAACTCATATACGCATAAAACAACGTCAAACCTTAAGTGTGCAGACCCTGCGGGTTCGAGAACTATGTAGACATGACCCGAGAGACTCCTCGGTCAATATCCAATAGCGGGACCTGGATGCCCATATTGGATCCTACATATTCTACGAAGATCTTATCGTTTGAACCTCAGTGTCAAGGATTCATATAATCCCGTATGTCATTCCCTTTGTCCTTCGGTATGTTACTTGCCCGAGATTCGATCGTCGGTATCCGCATAGCTATTTCAATCTCGTTTACCGGCAAGTCTCTTTACTCGTTCCGTAATAGAAGATCCGCAACTTACACTAAGTTACATTGCTTGCAAGGCTTGTGTGTGATGTTGTATTACCGAGTGGGCCCCGAGATATCTCTCCGTCACACGGAGTGACAAATCCCAGTCTTGATCCATACTAACTCAACGAACACCTTCGGAGATACCTGTAGAGCATCTTTATAGTCACCCAGTTACGTTGCAAAGTTTGATACACACAAAGTATTCCTCCGGTGTTAGTGAGTTATATGATCTCATGGTCATAGGAACAAATACTTGACACGCAGAAAACAGTAGCAACAAAATGAAACGATCAACATGCTACGTCTATTAGTTTGGGTCTAGTCCATCACGTGATTCTCCTAATGACGTGATCCAGTTATCAAGCAACAACACCTTGTTCATAATCAGAAGACACTGGCTATCTTTGATCAAGTGGCTAGCCAACTAGAGGCTTGCTAGGGAGAGTGTTTTGTCTATGTATCCACACATGTAAATGAGTCTTCATTCAATACAATTATAGCATGGATAATAAACGATAATCTTCATACAGGAATTATAATAATAACTATATTTATTATTGCCTCTAGGGCATAATTCCAACATTATTCATATTGCTTGAGTTTAGTTTGTCCACATCATGTCATTTTTCTCGATTCGTTACTTTGTTTTACTTAATACTCTAGATGCATGCTGGATAGCGGTCGATGACTGGAGTAATAGTAATAGGTAAAGGAATGAGTCTGCCTATTTTTTTATGGATGTGATGCATATATACGCATGATCATTGTCGTAAATATTGCATAACTATCCAATTTTCTATCAATTGCCCAACACCCACCGTATGCTATTTTTCATGAGAGATGCCATTAGGGACAAAATGGCCCCCGAGTCTATTCACACCATATTTACAAAACCTTAAATACCTTTCTTCCATTTACTTGTTTTTATTTTATTTTGCAATTTACAACTATCTACAATCATCTACACACCTCACTCGCTTGCAAATGACAAGTACAAGGGCATTGACAACCGTCTTGCCCGTGGTGGGTGCAAGTTGTTTTTTATTTTGTGTGCAGCCACTGAATACGGTTGTGGTTTATATTCCTATTGGTTTGATAAACCTTGGTTTCATAAATGAGGGAAATACTTACCCACATTGTGATGCAATAACCCGTTCCTCTTCACACAAAACCCGACACAAATCACAAGTATCAGGAAGGATTTCTAGTGCCTCTTGCCAGGGAATATCATTACCAACCACCAAGTTACTCCACATAAATTTTCATTCACTTGTTCTCCTTTTTATTTTCTGGTAAATTTATTTTTTAATAATAAAAAATACAAAAATAATTATCTTTGCTTGCTACTAGTTTACTTCTTTGCTTACTTTACTTGCTTGTTTGCTTGTTTGACGCCATGGCCTGAGGGAGGGTTGCCAATATAGGATATGCCTCATCCTCACTTTGGAGAGGGTTGCCAATATAGGATTTTAAGAAAGTAGGTGATGAGTCACTCAAACAAGCTTGGGATATATAACTAGTAATACAATCTAGAGCTAATCCTAAATGTCATATTAATTTGTTTCTCACAAGTTTTTATGTTAGTTTATCTCTTTCCCATAGACGTGTCTTGGATTCTATGTTCGAAAAAGATTTCCCAGGAAACAATGCTTTCGACACCTATGATAAAATCAAAAAAATATTTGGACAACCTAAAATAGAAACCATTGAACCTGATATATTAGTGTGACATCGCCAAACTAAGGTAATCAAAGAAGAAAGAACTAGTATGGACTCTAATTTCAGGGGGTTGTTCAATTATATCTCTAAGATCCATGGAAACGTCATGCTACACAATAGGAGGCTTGACACCATAGAAGAAAAGTTGGATCTACTTTGTGCTAGTGAAAACAAGGTTATAAAGGAGATTTTACCCCTTATGAACAAGGATGACAATACTTGGAACTATGCAATATGCCTAGCTAGGGGCATAAAACAATAGTGCTTGTTGGGTGGCAACCCAATAGTTATCTCTATTTTTGTCTTCTTATTTCTGTTTATTTGTGATAAAATCATTATTGCGTATGTAATTATTGTGTTTGTATGTTTTAATTAGTGTTTGTGCCAAGTAAAGCCTTTGGGATGATTTGTATGATGAGTAGAATTGATACGATGCAAAAACATAAACTTTGAAGTCCAGTGCAGAATTTCTCTGATTTTATTGCAACATCTTTCTAAGCTGACTGTTTTGTATAGTATTTCTATACAAATTCCAGAGGTCGTCCTAATTTTCCTTAATTGTTGGAGTTACAAACGTATAGGTTCATTACAAATTACTACAGACTGTTCTATTTGAGTAAGATTCTGTTTTTGCTTGCATAGTTTGCTTGTATTGATGATGCTAGGGATATTATTGGGGGGTATAAGCCATGGGCAAGTTATGATATAGTACCTTATGCTAAAATAAAACTAGAATCAACTTATAACAGTACTTGAAAGTATTGTATATGTTTCTTAAACTAACGGATCTCACGAAGTTTTGTTGAGTTTTATGTGATTGATGTTTTCATGTTTTGGGTATTGTCCCGATGGACAAACGACTAAGGAGCAGCAAAATCCTAAGCTTGGGGATGCCCAATGAACCCCAAGGTAATATTCTGGGAATACTCAAGCATCTACTTTTGGGGATGCCCCAGAAGGCATCCCCTCTTTCGTCTCAATCCATCGGTATGTCACTTGGAGCAACATTTTTATTCATCTTATGATATGAGTTTTGCTTGGAGCGTCATTTGGTTTTGTCTTCTTTTATTTCCAGTTTGGAACAATCATCATTTGCTAGACACGCCTATTTGTGCAAGATACACCATCATCATAATTTTATAGAATACTCTATTTGGTTCACTTATATCTTTTGGGCTTAGCAGTTGCTATAGTACTTCACTTATATCTTTTTGAGCACGGTGGTGTGTCGATTTAAAAAAATATGATGCTCTCATTCTTCATTATATTTGTTTGCGAGTTAATGTTAATTTTCATGGGTCATAAGACTATACAAAAAATAATATGTGTTCAATGAGTGATAATTAAAACCATCATGTAACACGCATAGAGAAATTATGGGTTAATGATACTGATGTGGTGATATGAAAAAGGAGTGAGTGCATTACTATTAATTTCGAGAAGTGTCGATATTAATAGATGTTAAACTACATGTTCATCTGAAAAACTAAAAGGGCATGGTGATGATGTGTGGCCATTTGAATTCCTCGTTGAAATCCTATTGTTGTTTTGAGTCAGAATTGTACAATGGTTAATTCCTACCAACCCTCTCCCTCAGGGCATGCGAGTAGTACTTTGATTTATGATAAAAACAACAAATATTTTCAATAAGTATATGAGATCTTTGTGACTAATGTGACACCATGGACATACGCAATTTCACCTCCTCATATTTACTAGCCTCTTCGGTACTATGTGTCGCCCGTTCTCACCTCGAGGATCGGTGCAACTTTCACTGGTGCATCCAAACCTGCGACATGACACACTTTGTTGTACATAAGCCTTCTTATATCCTCCTCAAAACATCCACCATACCTACCTATCATGGCATTTCCATAGCCATTCCAAGATATATTGCCATGCAAATTCCATCATCACTTCACATGACTAGTTCGTTCATCATTATAATGCTTTGCATGATCATACAGAGCTGACATAGTATTTGTGGCAAATCCACTGTTAATCATATTTTTATACATGTCACTCTAGATCTTTGCACATCCAGGTACACAGCGAGAGGCATTCATACAAAGTCATATCGTCCTATCAGTTTTCATATTGAGTTGTAGGTTAATAAAAAGTGTGATGATCATCATTATTAGAGCATTGTCCAAGTGAGGAAATAAAAATGGGGGCATTATAAAAAATGAAAAAAATGAATGAGAGAAAAAGAGAGAAGGGACTTTGCTACTATCCTTTACCACATTTGTGCCCAAAAATGACACCTTGTTCTTCATATCGAGAGTCTCATGTTATATCATTCATATGCTAGTGGGAATCACTTTTTCATAAACTAGTCTTGTATATTGCAATGATGGGCTTCCTAAAATGCCCGATGTCTTCATGAGCAAGCAAGTTGGATGCACACTCTCCTTAGCTTCAATGGAGCTTTCGTAGCATTGTAGCTCTAGTGCATCATTTGTGTCGGTGCACTAACGACTGGGGTCCCTAGTGCCTTGGACTTGTGCACGGGCGCAAAGGGCCCCTGAAAACAGGGCGTGGCAGAGTCCACACAAGATGCGCCCCCAAGATTACCAAGGCCCTGGCAAGCCTTCCTTGCCGGGAATATAACCAAGGCCACGCCCGTTTAGAAGGCGTGGTGAACCCACCAGGCACGCGGCTCGGCAAACCTCCTTTGTTGGGACGACAACCAAAGCCCCCGACAAGATTCCTTGCCGGGACGAGGACCCAAGGCCCCGGCAAGCTCCCTTGCCGGGATGACGGGCTAGGCACTGAAGGACGACCGCCCATGCCACAATGCTGCCCCACCCCCACGTTCCAGTGCATTCCGCATGCGCCAGCACGACATCCAGGTGTCGAAACACCTGGACACATGTCTTCACCAGCACGTTGCAGAGAAAGACAAGACGTGCATTTAATGCACCTCACAGCGGTAGATGGATAAGCACTGCTCTAGGTTCACTTTAACTTCTCGTGAACCTACCACCGAGCAATGTAGGTGACGCCTTTGCCTATAAAAGGAGGCCCATAGCTCATTCACAAGGGGTTAGACTCTTTGGATATTGGCGAGAAGACGGTTATCATCAGTCAGTGTAAGGAATAATGAAACGCTTAACACGATCAGACGAGCAGGACGTAGGGTTTTACGTGTAAGCGGCCTGAACCTGGGTAAAAAGGCTTGTCGGGTGTTGATTGTTAGCTCCGCTCTTCACGTCATCTTTCCCTGCTCTATGATCACAAGGGAATCACGTGGATTCACATAGGTGTCGACCTAGCAACGCCGATATCTTTGGCGCGCCAGTTAGGGGGGGGGAGGTTACGTTAACCTGACATAGCCATCAGCGCACCACATCTTCTTCATCGCCATGGCCCCCAAGAGGAGGGGTGCTCCGGTGGACGAAGCTCCCGTACCCAGTCCTCCGGCCCCGGCGGGGGCAGGAGAAGGTACGGGTGCAGGACAAGAAGGCGAAGGCCCCGAGCTTCCGCAACCTTCTCGGGAGCAGACCCAGGCGAGTGGGGTCACCCGTGGCCGTGGAGATCATCCTCACCATGGTGCATCAAAGGATACGGCCGCGCGACCAACCGACGGCGCGGAACCGTGCAAAGACACACCGGCGCCTTTCAAGGCGCCTACACAAGCTCACACATCGCGGTCTTCCCAGGCCACTCAGGACGGATCACCCCAGGAGGGTGGCAATCCGCCCCCACCTAAGGGGATCCCTGGGCCCTGTTCTCGAGGTACGCCGAGCAGGCACACCCGCTCTGCTACCGCGCGGGCTGGCAAGCCACCGCGTGACCGACAAGGAGCTCCTTCTAACACAATTAGAAGTAAGAGCCCCTTGAGGTATTTGCACATCTCGCCGCCACCCAAAGCACCGAAGCGGCCTAGCTGCTCCTAGATTCCCTCCAAGGGCGGACAAGCAAAATGAGTGGAGAGCCACCATCCAGAGCCTCCTTGCAGTCACCGATGGAGACCAGCCGCGGCACGCACAGACGTCAAAATGACACTCTAGCAAGAATGCTCGGGACCGTGCCAAGGAGACACGGGATCCCACGGCCACCGTGCACTCTCCTCCACGGCGGCGGGAATGGGTAATTGTCTGTAACGACTCGATTGGGTCTTCCGACCCATGCTACCGCCGCGACCAGCGGGACATTCTCCGCGAGCGACGTGGGGAAGACTCTCGCACCCTCATCAAGCGACGGCGCCAGAAGCGTCGTCAATCAGATATGCGCGATGGGACCGCCGCTGGCGTGCTGGCTTAGGGGTACCTTGGCGACCTACCCTAGGAGGTGGGATGTCCAGAGTTTACCCGCGAATTGTGGCAGGTCCAGTGGCCCAGCTCCCGTACTTTAAAGCCGGAGATCCTGGAAAAGTACGATGGCAGGACCCACCCGTCGGAGTTCCTCAGCATCTACACCATCGTGGTGCAGGCTACCGGGGGACGAGACGAGAAGATACTGGCCAACTACTTCCCTTTGGTGCTCAAGCCCAACGTCAGGTGGTGGTTGATGCATATCCCCAAGAACTCCATTTCCTCATGGAAGGAGTTGTGCCAGGACTTTGTTGGCGCCTTCATCGGTGGCCACCGAGCTCCTGGTCAGGAGAGCGACATGCACATCATCCCCCAAAAGGAGGGTGAACCCTTGCACAAGTACATCTAGAGGTTTAGCCCCATCCAACACAACATCCCGGACGTCCACCCAACTGCCGTCCTGAGCGTGTTCCACCAGAACGTGCACAAACGAAAGATGCGCGAAGAGCTAGCGATGAACAAAGTCCATGATGTCGCCGAGATTTATGCTCTAGCGGATAGATGAGCACGTGTAGAACAAGGGAGGAGGCTTCCCGGCGAGAATACCGGTGTTGAAGCCGACTCCGAAGACGAAGACGCAGACGTCCCCACCAAGAGGGGAAAGCGGCATAAGAAGAAGTGGAACGGCAAAACTGTGTTTGTCGTTGAGGCGATTGGTGATGCCCACTCCGCCAAGAAGGCGAAAGCCGAGACCTTTGGCAAGGATGCCATCGGGTGCGTCTCCAACCAAGCCTTGGCAGCCGCCGACAAGCCGTATGGCTCCAGTGGCCAGTACTACAAGATCCACCGCACCAAGGGCCATGACCTCCAGCACTGTCGGCAGGTCGAACAGCTTGCCAAGAAGCAGAGAGACAAATACCAAAGGAACGACAAAGAAAAGGCCCAGCAAGGTGCCCAGAAATCAGGTGGGAAGAAGGGCGCCCAAGGGAGCCGCCCCGGCAAGTTCAAGGGCAAGAAAGAAAGGCCCGTGCAACCGCCAGAGAAGGCAGAGGAGGATGATGATGACGACTGCCCCGACGATGACTCAAGCGACCACAAATTCCAGAGGCCAACGGACATGACGTGCCTTGAAGGAGGCGCCTCGCTGCATTCTTCCCACCGCCAGCTCAAGAAGTGAGCGCGTGAAGTGATTGCGGCAAAACCCTCCATCGGCGCCCACAAGCCCCTGAGATGGTCGTAGACACCAATCATTTTCGACTATGAGGACCACCCGGACCGCATCACCGCGGTCGGGTGCTTGCCATTATTGGTATCACCGACGATCTGGAACCTTAGAGTGACGAAAATGTTGGTAGACGGAGGGGCTGGCCTGAATCTCATTTCCCCCGATGTGATCCAAAAGTTGCAGATCCCCGAACAAGACTTGAGGTCATGGGCGCTTTCCAAGGGATCAACCCCGTGAAGATCCAGCCCAAGGCAAAGATCACGTTGTCGGTAACTTTTGGCGGCGACCAGAACTACCGGATGGAAAAGGTCGTTTTCGATGTCGCCGGTAACCCATTCGCGTACAATGTGATCCTGGGGGCCTTGGTCTGGCCTAATTCATGGCGGCCTCGCACTACGCCTACGGTACCCTGAAGATGCCTAGCCTGGTCGGCGTCATCGTCGTCCACGCCTTCAAGAAGGACGCGCTCCGATGCACGGACCGCTTCTACCAGGAGGCCGTGGCGGCACCGGTCGCCAGCGCCCCTTCCGCCGCCATGAAGAACCCAGGAGAAAAGAAGGCTTGCGAGACAACCTCCCGCGTTGACCACGGCAAGTGCGCCTCGTTAGAGTGTTGTGCCGCCGGCAAGGACGTGCCTAAGAGTTCCATGAGACGAAGCAAAAAGTCCAGGGCCGCTCCACCTGAAACCAAGAAGGTGCCAGCTAAGGAAGAAGGTTCGGGTGGAAGTTTCACCATCAGTTTCATCCTCGACAACAAATAGGAAAACGCGCATCGCCTTCCTGCGGGGAAATCTTGATGTGTTTGCCTGGAAACCATCAAATATTCCCGGCGTTCCCAGGGAGGTGATTGAGCACCACCTTGTCGTTTGTCCACGCGCGTGGCCGGTCAAGCAAAAGGTGAGGAAACACGCCCTGGAGCGGCAAGAGTTTATTGCCAAGGAGATCAAGAAGCTAGAAGCAGTCGGCCTAGTCAGAGGAGTCATCCATCCCACATGGTTGGCCAATCTGGTAGTGGTGCGCAAGGCGATCGGGAAGTGGCGGCTCTGCATTGAGTTCACCGACGTCAATAAGGCATGTCCCAAGGATCCCTTTTCCTTGCTGCGCATCAACCAAATCGTCGACTCCACTCCCGGCTGTGACCTGCTTTATTTCCTCAACGCCTACTACGGTTAGCACCAGATCTACATGGCCGAGGAAGATGAACAAAAGAACACATTCATCACCCGTGTGGCACGTACTGATTTGTGCAGATGCCTTTTGGGTTGAAGAATGCCGGCTCAAGTTTCGCAAGGGTGATCCAGATCGGTTTTGAACCCCAACTCCATAGAAATCGGGAAGCATATACGGACGATATAGTGGTCAAAACCAAGGACAGATCGACCCTTGTGCAATACCTGGAAGAAACGTTTGCCAATCTGTGCAAAATCAACCTCAAGCTCAAACCCGGGAAATGCGTCTTCGGTGTCCCTTCTGGCAAGCTTCTCGGGTTCTTTGTGTCCCAGCGAGGGATCGAAGCCAATCCCGACAAGATAAAGGCCATCGAGCAGATTGAGGCACCAAAGCGCGTCAAGGATGTGCGACGCCTAGCTGGGTGTGTAGCTGCCCTGAGCCAATTCATCTCCAAATCTGTTGAGCGCGCCCTACCCTTCTTCCAAATCTTGAACAAGACAGGGACGATGTAGTGGACCCCTGAGGCATAAGTGGCTCTACAAGATTTGAATAAATACCTCTCCTCCGCACCTGTTCTGGTGGCCCCTAGAACACAAGAGCCGCTGCTCTTGTACCTGTTGGGAACCAACCAGGTGGTCAGTGTTGCCTTGGTGGTGCAGAGAGAAGAAGGCCATGAAGCCCCGGCAGAGGCGACACCACTCAATGGGGATGCGCACGGTCGCGAACAAGGCCAACTGGCGAACCCGAGCAAAAGAAGAAGTTGGTGCAATGCCCAGTCTATTTCGTCAGCTCCCTCCTACAAGGGGCCAATACAAGATATTCTGGAGTGCAGAAGTTGCTTTTCGGCCTCCTCATGGCCTCAAGAAGTTGCGCCACTACTTCCAAGCACATGAGATCACTGTCGTCACTCGCTTCTCGCTGCAAAGGGTTCTGCCAAAACCTCGACGGAACTGGCAAGATAGTGGAGTGGGCGTTGGAATTGACCAGCTTTGGCCTCAAGTTCGAGAGCACATCGACGATACAGAGCAGGGCCCTGGTGGAGTTCATTGCAGAATGGACTCCGACACCAGACGAAGAAATACCAGAATCAACCCTCGTGGGCAAGGAATCAAATCGAGAATGGGTCATGTACTTCGATCGAGCATTCTCCCTCCACGGCACCGGGGCTGGCGTGCTGCTAGTCGCGCCTACAAGAGAGCATATGAAGTATGTCATCCATATGTATTTCCTTGGGGAGAAGTCGACCAACAACACTGTAGAGTATGAAGGGCTGCTTGCCGGGCTCAGGGTCGCGACAGACCTTGGAATTCGGAAGCTCATCATCAGAGGTGACTCCCAGTTGGTCATTCAGCAGGTCAACAAAGACTATCACAGCCCGTTGATGGAAGCCTGCATGGAGGAAGAGAGAAAGTTGGAGGAACGCTTTGATGGTCTAAAGATGGAGCACGTACCCCGTGCCGAAAACATTATCGCAGATGACCTGTCAAAGTGTGCAACACTTAAACTTCCTGTGGAACCAGGGATCTCGTGCTACGACTGACTCAAACCTCCATGGCACAAACAACCATGCCGAACAAAAGGAATAAGCTTAACTCCGGAAAGCACTTCCTGGCAGACCTGCCGAGGAGCCCCAGCAAGAACCTTGCCGCAGAAGAAGTTGTCGGACCAGGATCAAGGCCTGCCGGGGGGGATCCCACCCGGCAGAACAGATGTCGTTAGTCCTTGCCGTTGTGCCCCATGCTTTGGCATGGGCGCAACACATAGTCTGATACTTCCAAACTGGGGAACTGCCCGAGGAACCCGAAGAAGCAGAGAAATTTGCCCGCCAGCCAAGCATGTACCAATTCGTGGATGATGCTCTCTATAGAAGGCGACTGAATGGTGTGAAGCCGAAATACATTCCCTAGGAGGAAGGACTGGAGCTGTTGGACCAGATACACGGAGGAATACGTGGATCCAACATAGGGTCGAGGGCCCTTGCCGGCAAGGCGTTCCAGCAAGGTTTCTTCTAGCTCAGAGCCCTCCAGGATGCAACTACACTAGTAACCAAGTGTGAAGCGTGCCAGTTCCATTCAAGAAAGCTTCATCAGCTGGCACAAGCTCTCCAAACAATCCCTCTCTCATGGCCATTCTCGGTCTGGGTGCTCGATATTCTCGGGGCCTTCCCCCGCGCCGCCGGGGCTTTGTGTACTTGTACGTCGCAATCGACAAGTTCACGAGTTGGCAAGAGGTGGAGCCAGCGAGAAAGGTGACAACGCAATCAGCCATGAAGTTCTGCAAGGGGATAATCTGTCGTTTTGGCGTCCCGAACAGGGTCATCACCGACAATGGCACCCAGTTCATGGGCCGCATCTTCTTGCAATACACCCAGGACCTCGGCAGCAAAATATGCTTCACTTTTGTCGCCCACCCTAGGAGCAATGGTCAGCCGAAAGAGCAAATGCCGAGGTACTGCACGGGCTCAACACCAGGACTTTTGACAAGTTGTGCAAGCACGGAAAGCACTAGAGTGATGAACTGCCGGCGGTTCTTTGGTCGAATAGGACGACAGCAAATCGAGACACCGACCAGACACCTTTCTCCCTGGTCTACGGGGCATAAGTAGTTGTTCCCACGGAACTCATCTATGGATTGCCTCTGGTGCTCGCTCATGATGAGCTTGAGCAAGAGCAATTGCACCCGGACGACGTAGTGCTCCTAGAGGAGAGCCGGATTCAGGCAGCTGTGCGAGCCTCTTCCTACGAGCAAGCCTTGCGTTGCTATCATAGCCACAAGGTACAAGTCAGAAGTTTTGAGGAAGGAGACCTTGTTCTTAGGCACGTTCAGTCGGCCAAGAATAGCAACAAGCTAACACCGAAGTGGGAAGGCTCATATCGGGTAGTGCAAGTCACCCAGCTCGGCGCTGTCCATCTGGAGACCGAAGATGGCTTACCGGTGAGCAACTCCTGGAACATTGAGCATCTTCGAAAGTTCTACCCGTAGGGAGAGGTTGTCGGGCTGACTGGCGACGACATTTTGTACAAGTCTTGCCGAAGTTCCATATAATCTTTGTACAAAGCCAGGCAAAGACCCAGAGCATAGTCAAATAAAGCATAGCGTTCCGCATGATCATATAGATTCTCATGATAGAAAACATGCATGCATCTGTGATTTTTGAAACACATAAACTAACAAGGAGACCACAGCTCCGGCAGATATTTTCCCTTTCCTTCTTTCCCTAGAAAGACAGGTGTAACCCCGCGCACATGTTTGCCGGGGGGGGGGGGGGGAAGATAGTAGGGACTCCCACAGAAGATAGTGGGGATGCCCACAACAGCAGCAAGAGCTAAGATAACCCACTCAAGGCAGAAAAAAGTAAATGCAGCCGGCAGATTAGTTATGAACACTTTGAGTAATTCATTGGGTGTGTACACTCCTCTCCTCACCAAAAACACCCTCGTTTTCTCTCAAATGGAAAACTTGTGAGTTGGGGATCACTATCACAAGCCTCCCAGAGGTCGCCTCGAAGTGCGCTCAATAACCAAGGTGGCTTGTCCAGCATACCTATTTTGTAAAAAGTGTGCTCGGTGGCCCACGGCGAGGCCCGGAAGGGAGCTGAACATCCTGCCAGTAGTGATGGCCCCTGGCAAAGTATCGCAGGAGAGAGAGAAAAGGGGGGCAATAGAGGAAAGGCAGCACTACTTTCCCAAACGGAGCATTAAGTATACTACAAATAACAATAATAATGTTTGAAGCATAGATTACAATAACAAGGGTCACGGGGGCTAGTCCTGGCGTGGAACTTGCACCCTATTAACTTTGTCTATCCTGTCAACAATAGGCATGACCTTCTCCTCAAAGGTTTTGGGGCCCACATCCTTCGGCACGCGTACCATGGAGAGGTTCAAATCGGGGTTCCTTTACGCCAGCTTGGTGAGCACTTTGAGGAGGACGTTCCAGCACAGCAGCCAGGCCTTGCTCACCAGTCGCATCGTCTCGTCGGTCAGGAGACGCTTCAGGGCGTCGGTCAGAGTCTCGAAGAACAAGGCCAAATTGACGCTCGAAGGAGCCCCGAGAGAAGGAGCATGGCCGGGGCCTTCAAGATCTATGGTGTCAGCTCATTGGCGATGGCGGACACGGCGTTAACAAGGCGCTCCGTCCACAACTTGACGACCTTCACGTACTTGTTGTGGTCGACGGAGGCAGCGTCAAGACTTTCCGCCGCGACCTGGAGCCTCCGAGTGAAATCCTCCTCCCGGGCCACTCCCTCCTTGAGTACCTCCTCCATGGAGGTCAATTTGGCCCGCAAGGCGTCCAAGGAGGCATTGGCGCTACGGAGTTGGTTGGCCTTGTCGGTCACAACGGCCTCAACATCCTCCAAGCTGGAGAGGGCCTTGTCGCTCGCAGAACAAAGAACCAATACCTTGTCGCGGAGGCCAACGAGCTCTTCCTCGAGCTCTTTCACCATCCCGGTGAGCCCATCCTCAGCGACTTGGGCGGTAGACGCTCGATCGGTTACCTCGTGGAGCTTGCCATCATATTCTGAAGCCTTGACATCGAGGATACTCTTGAACCGGTCTGCCAGCTCCTGAGTGCGTTGCGCCACCAGTTTCTTGACCTTCTTGTCCTTGGCGCGGAGCCACTCGCTGAGGGCGAGCTCGAGAACGCCAAGCTCCTTCTCGTGGTCCTCCAGGATGATCCGGATTTTGGCGAGGGAGGCTTCCTCGGCCAAGGATCGGCGTCAAGAGTTGTCCGACCGAAGGTTTAGCGATTGGTCCTCGGCCTTCAGCTTCTCGCGCTCGACCTGTAGCGCCTTGTAGGCCGCGTCGAAGAGAGCCTACGTTTCCTCAAAACGCTTCTCAAACGCTTCCTCCACCGCCTTGATGACCGCCTCCCGTGAGTCCAACTTTCCCCTCCTGGCACGGTACAAGGCTTGGAGCTGGCCGACGTGATCTCTCATTGACAAGAAGAGCTGCTCTTCGTTGAGTTTTCCGCCGCCGGTTTCCAGTCCCACTGAGGCATTTGGACCAACGCAAGCGGAAACCTCCGCGTTGACGCCATCCCCCTCCACCAAGATCCTTGATCGCTCCACCCCCGGCGGGACGTCGAACATCTCCTCGCCGGCGCGAAGGTACGCGCTGCTCGGGGTACCCTCGGACCTGGGAGGCTGGCCCCCGCCTACCTCTCCTCGAGTAGGTTGGGATTCCTCACACCTCGCAGTCTCCCCGCCCTCGGCAAGCGGAGAGTCATCGAGGCGCGCCGCCGGGCCCTCATCGGGCAACTCTGCAGGCTCTGGAATATCCTGCTCCTTCTCCCTCTCCTCTTGGATGGCCTCGCGCGCCATGGCATCGGAGGTTTCGACTGCCACTTTGTGGGCGACCTCCGTAACCATGGCGTCGACATCCATCTCTTCGGCGGGAGAAGGGTCTGTTGGACACGAAGAGAAGAGGAATGATCGAAATTAGACGAGTTAATCAAGAGGAAAATACAAGACCCAACTTGCGAATGCTTCTGGGCAAGCGCTCACCGCCCTCCTGCTGGTGGTAGGTAGCTGCCCCCTCCCCAGCTACATCCGTTGCCGGGGGATCATCCTCAAGCACCACAAGCTCACGCGATGCACGCTGGGGGCTTTGCCGGGGGTTGTGCACGAGAGTGGCTGAAGGTGCAGGTGGATCTTCTGGGGCATCCGCCAAGGGATTGTCGCTGCTTGGCTCCGTCACGCACGTTGAGGGCCCCTCACCGGCCGACGCGTCGACATCTACCAAGGGATCGCCCTTGGCCATGCACTTGGGGCTTGCCAGAGGCACCCCACCAGCCAATGTGTCCGCTCTCGCCGACGGCTCGATAGCAGCTGACACGCTAGTCCTCTTCGCCGACCTTTGGGCCAGTGTCTGGGTGTCCCTGCAAATAGACGACAGTACCAAGTCAGCAAAAGAACCAAACAAGCGAGAGTGAGGGCGGAGACGGAGGATCGAACTCTTACTCGTCGTCCTCCTCCTCCGAGCTCAAGATCGAGATATCGTAATCCACCTCCAACCCGGCACCCATCGAAGGGGGCACCACCCTCGGACGTTTGGCGGGCGCGGCTGGTGGGCTCTGCCGGACCGGGATATTGGAGCCGACACGACGGAGCACTCACTTAGGCTTTCAACGGCCAAGCACTCCTCCTTCCCCTCGTCCTCCTCCTGCGCCCCGACGGCAGGCATCCATTCTTTTGGACGGGCCCCGACAGCCGAACTGCCAGAACCCCCGACGACATTCACTTGTAGTGGCGCATCTCCGCCAGTCGCTTCCCCGCCATGGGAGCCTGCACCCCTAGCCCACAGGGCGAGGGTATGCTCGTCCACCCGGCGGGCGATGTGCGCTTCTTCCGTGGCGGTGGTTTTGCAGAACAGCCCTTTTTCTTCCCGGATGGAAACCTCCGACAATCCGTCGAACAAGGACGAGACCACCTCCGCCGCAGGTTCCAGCCAGGTCGCGACCATGCCGTGGGCATCGCAATCCGGCATCATCGCCGTAAGGCTCCTCAGGGCCTCGCTATTGCACAACGGGAGGACTCCCCGCAGCATCCGGATCGTCAGCTCGGAACTGAACAGCTTCTAGCAGAAGTACCCAAGCTCCATGGCCATCAGATTGTTGTCCACCCCCGGCCGCAGCCGCATGACATCCGCCGCGCTCGTGAAAGCCGAAGCCGGTCTCCCTCCCCTGTACTGGAGGGGGCGATGCGCCTGCAAATGAAATCGGCGGCCACCATCTCCATCGTCAATCCCACGACCCTGAGGCATAGGATCCTCGTGGTGGCGATGGTCAGCTTATCGTCTTCAGGGGACAGATCGCTCCAGCCCTCTCCCCAAGACCCAATCCTGGAGGTCCTGGGCTCGCAGCAGGGCGGATATCCCACCAAACGAATCCAGCACCACTTCCCCCGCCACTCCTCCCACTTCTCGCGAAGGGTACCTCCCAGGTACTCCTCCTTGCGCCCAGTCCTGGGGACCCAGGCGATGGAGCCCGAAAGGGCCTCCCCCTAGATGCGAGGAGTGAAGTAATGGTGGAAGAGAGCTGTGTTGGGGGTGATCCCGACGAAGTTCTCGCAAAGATGCATGAAGATAGACAAGCACGTCACTGCAATCGGCGTAAAGTCGAGAAGGGTGAGGCCGTAGGTGTGCATGAGGTCAAGGAAGAACTCTGAGAATGGTGGGCAAAGCCCGTAGAAGAAATAGTCGACGAAGAAGGGGATTTGGTTCGGCCCCCCACTTCCCGTTCCGGGGAGCACCTCGGTGGCCGGATGCGCCTTCGTCTCCGCAGCCCACATGATCTGGTAGCGGATCTTCAGAGTAGCCATATCCAGACCCTTGGGGAAGTAGGCGTACTTCTTCCGCAGCCTCACCAACTCTTTCTCTGAGGCACCACCCTTTCCCCTAGAGGCATTCGGTGGCATAATGACGACGGAGGATGAACGCTATCGCCCAAAGCGGAACCGTAGGGTGGAAAGGGAGGTGGGGGGAAGCTCTAGCAGAGGGTGGCGACGGCGGCGGTGTTTGAGATTGGAAAAGGATTGGGAACAGTAGGCTAGGAGAGCTCGTATGCCCCTTCTTATGGGGACGCGGGCCGACCCTTTGCATGCTCTACCAACGGTTCCCCACTCTCGCGGCTGCCTCGACCACAGCGCACAACTCCCCACTCCGCACGTTCAATGCGCGACGTGGGGAAAGGCAACCGCTAGCAGATCCAGCCACGAAGGCCCGTGCACCTCTTTGCGCCTGGCCCATCAACGCTCCGTACGCGTGTGTGGCCCAGGCCCAAGGGCTCCTATCGGTGCACTAAAGACTGGGGTCCCTAGTGCCCCAGACTTGTGCACGGGCACAAAGGGCCCCTGATGGCTGGGCGTGGCAGAGTCCAGACAAGATGCACCCCCAAGATTACAAAGGACCCGACAATCCTTTCTTGTCGGGAAGATAACCAAGGCCATCCCGTTTAGAAGGCGTGATGAACCCACCAGGCACGAGGCCTCGGCAAACCTCCTTTGCCAGGATGACAACCAAAGCCCCCGGCAAGATTCCTTACCAGGACGAGAAACCAAGGCCCCGGCAAGCTCCCTTTCCGGGATGAGGGGCTAGGCACTGAAGGACGACCGCCCTTGCCATAGTGTCACCCCAAGTTCGAGCGTATTTCGCATGCGCTAGCACGGTGTCCAGGTGTCGAAACACCTGGAAACATGTCTTCACTAGCACGTTGCAGACAAAGACAATATGTGCATTTAATGCACCTGCAAGTGGTAGATGGATACGCACCGCTCTAGGTTCACTGTAACCTCTCGTGAACCTACCACCTAGCACTGTAGGTGACCCATTTGCCTATAAAAGGAGGCCCTTAGCTCATTCACTAGGGGTTAGGCTCATTGGACATCGGCGAGAAGATGGTTATCATCAGTAACTGTAACAAACAACGAAACGCTTAACACGATCAGACGAGCAGGACATAGGGTTTTACGCGTAAGCGGCCCAAACCTGGGTAAAAAGGCTTGTCGGGTCTTGATCGTTAGCTCCGCTCTTGACGTCATCTTTCTCCGCTCTACGATCACAAGGGAATCACGTGGATTCCCACAGGTGTCGACCTCGAAACACCGACAATTTTCATGGCAATCCCTACTCCTTGCATCAATATCTATCGACGGACATCTCCATAGCCCATTGGTACACCTAGTTGATGTGAGACTATCCGCTCCACTTTTTACCCCTTTGATACCTACCACCATATTCTGAACCACCTACATGCTATGTCCAGTGGTTCACACTCATGTATTCCATGAAGAATAAAAAGTTGATGCATATTGAAAAAGTACAATCCAATTTCCTGCCTTGGACATGGTGGTGCTTGACATTTGTATTAATGTGGTGAAGATGGAGTCATTCCTAACTAATATA
Source organism: Hordeum vulgare subsp. vulgare (assembly GCF_904849725.1). Classification (NCBI taxonomy): domain Eukaryota; kingdom Viridiplantae; phylum Streptophyta; class Magnoliopsida; order Poales; family Poaceae; genus Hordeum; species Hordeum vulgare. Next base: position 217,554,187 of record NC_058520.1, on the reverse strand, counting down.
ATAAGATGAATGCGGTAAAACAATCTTTGTGGATCATATACTTTGAAATTCTAATGATTTTTTTGCTTATACCTATAAGTATTGCTATCTTTTTATTTGTTAATTCATAATTTAACAATGAGCATACATGCATAAGGTTACATTATGGATAGCATGTCACATGAAAAATTCTGTTTTTATCATTTAACTACTCGGTGGCGAGTGGGAATTAACATTGGTGATGCTTGATACATCTCCAATGGATCTATAATATTTTATTGTTCCATGCTAATATATTATCATTCAAGAATACTTTTGGAGTACTTATTTACCAATTTATATTATTTTTTAGCACTAACCTATTAACCCAGTGCCAATTGCCAGTTGTTGTTTTCTGCATGTTTTTCACTTTTGAGGTTTGCCATAATTCACTTGAAACGTTTTGGTGATCTTTTTGGACCAAAGGAAGACCAACAAGCATCGGAGGAACGTTGGGGGGCACATGACGGCCCCACAAGCCAGCCCGATGTGCCCTCGGGGCGCCTAGTTGGCTTTTGGGCTCTCCTTGAGGACCCCCCAACTCTGTTTTCTCGCTTATAAATTCCGAGATAACCCGAAAACCCTAGAAGCAGTCTCGAAACACTTTTTACATCGTCGCAATTCTCAGTTCCAACATGAGGCCATCTGGAGCTCTGTTGCGACACGCTGCTGGAGGGGGAATCAATCACAAAGGGCTTCTTCATCAACCTTCACTACTGCAGGATGGTCCAAGTGCGACACTACAATCAGAGCCCTTCGATGAAACTGTGTGTGATGCATTCATCGCATACAATGATGTAAAAACCATCAAAAAGATGCAAAACATTTGCGATGGCAGAGAAATCAAACGTGGTTCATATTATATTTGCGTGTGCGATGAGTGACATACTGTTAATCAATAAGAACTGTTTGCAATGAAGGAGAACAACAGAAACGGGCAGCTATGTCAAGGTGTGTTCGATATACGACATACAGTTCGCTCGGATGAACTGTTTGCTATTAGGGAATGCAACAGAAATGGTCAGCCGGATCAAGGTGTGTCTGATATATGGCATACGGTTCGCTCAGATGAATTGTTTTCAATTCGGAAAAAGAATAAAACTTGTTCAGTTTAACAAGATGTGTGTGATATAAAGCATACCGAGCACAAAGATGAACTATTTGCAATGAGCCAAAATATCACAAACGATTCGTGTAAACAAGATGTGTGTGATACATGGCAAACAACCCACTCAGATGAACTATTTGTGATGAGAAAATATAACATAGACGATTACTACAGTTAATTCGTGTGTGATTCCATGTGATGAGAAAACTTTGAAAAATGCAAACTAATTGCTTGCGATGGCTAGCAGTATCGGACACGATGCGTATGTCGGCACTCATGTGCAATTATTAGTAAGTTACCCATACATTTCCTTATGTTAACATGTGTGTGATAACACATGACACCACATACGGTTGTCAGGTTATGTGCTCCACTTTTAGTCTACCAAAGCTCTATGGAAAGCTTCCTGCGCTCATGTCGGTGAATTGAAAAATCCTCAATCCTCTAGACACCTCCTAGCTATAAATAACCACAACAATGACCACCGATGGCGACTCGCTACTTATCCACTTGCTAGCTAGTTACCCACACATACTGACATACCACCAACGATCGATGAGAGGATGGAGTTGTGCATCAGCGACATCGAGGTTGGAGGCACGATGGTCGGCTTGGCAGTCAACGACCATGCCGCCATCTCTCCTGACAACGACTAGAGGAAGTAGGAAACATGCTACGAGCAAGCCGCCAGGTTAGCCAGGGTCATCCCAAAAGAGGATAGGATCACCAGAGGGTGATACTGCTCGCTCGGTGCAGAGTGTGGCTGACGGTGCGGACAACGGAGTAGGAACAAGGACGACGCAAGGACAACTTCGGCCATGCCCGCAACAGCACCACGCGTAGGCTTATATCCCAGATGGAGTAGGGCACAACACCTGATGTTGCTGACGCATCCGTGGGGGCATCACGACAGCCCTGGCAAGAGCCAACGTCGTCTCGCCGAACGCCATCGGGGAAGACTAGGCGGGCGCGGTGGCCCTGATGAGCGTTGCACCCAAGGTAGTATCGGCGATCCACAATGTCAAGTCTGACCCAACCTCGATCGATGAAGGTGTGTAGGTCATCGACTTGGCATCCTCCGCTCCAACTCAGGCCATGATCAACACACTGATGGACGATGGCTGATGTGCGTGCTGGGTCGGCGTTAGGTGCACAGTAGCTATTATGTGTGCATGCAATACATTATATTCTTGTAAATTAGCGAGATTATGGTTTGCAAATTACTTGTCGAACTATTGGTTTGTTCATGCATGTCAAATATGTCAATTGTATGGGCTGGCCTATCCATATATTATCTGAATTTTCAATATGGACAATTAATATTCACATTCCTTCTGGACATCTATGTTGACCGCCATGTCAAAAAAATGGACATCCTCTACTCTACAGGGCACACACTTAAACTGAATAAACTGTGTATGATACTTTCCATGAAAATTTAAGAACTTGGCTCACAATATTTGAGTAACATATATTAGTGTTCACACTATTAGACAAAAGGAGGATCTTGGTAACACGGTACTTAACAAATTTTACAACCACATGGTCCATATCTCCATATTTAATGTCGGTGCACTAGTAATGGCGTACCTATTGCCCGTGACTTCTGCACAGGCGTAAGAGCATAACCCCTCAAGACCAATCACGAACCCAACCAAAGAGCCGGAACCCGAGACCAACAATACCTACACAAGCAACCCAGAGCGGCCCCAAGACATGCCAAGAATCCCCGGCAGCTGCCGGGGGCAGAGGCATATGCATCCTCGACAAGCCCCAGCAGGTCTCCTCCTCGGCAAGTGCGAGCCGATCTGCCACAGCTCCACCTCATTGCCACACGAGTCACTTGTCGATGAGGTGTCGAGCCCCCAAATGGCTAAGTGGCTATTTCTAGATACTTGGTGACGCGCTGGGAGACAGATTACGACCATTTGACACCCGTCCAAAGGCTTGTCAAGACACCAAGGCACGACGAGCTCATAGGTAGTAGGAGCTTGCCCGGAATGCACCCCCGCTTGCCACCTAAGGCCACATTTATGGCGCTTTGTCTTAAGTGCCAGAGTTAGGTAGGATTGCATTGTTGGCTATCTAATCATGTCTATTTGCCATTGTAGATGCCCCTTGAACTGAAAAAGGAGGCTCAAGGCAACCTGACAAAGGATTCAGACACGTGGAGATTCGACACTTGGTAGATCGAACCCCTAGGGGATAGAACCAAATGTATTTGTACGTATGTGTTAGTTATCCTCGGAAACCCTTGCTGGGGGATAACGTCATGCGAACTTTGTATTCCTCAATCAATCCACCAAAGCAGGACTAAGGTTTTATGCTTCACAACAGCCCGAACCTGGGTAAAACTCCCCGAGTCTCATCATCGTGTTGCCTCGTAGTCTATGGTCTTTGTGCCATATAACCTCCCCACCGAACCACAAAGGGGCCAAAGGTCCCATAGGCGATTGAGTGCATATCTGCACCGACGTCTTTGGTGCGCCAGGAAGGGAGCTTCATTTGCGTAAACCTGAGGATTTGAGCAGTGTGTTGATGTTCGTTGTTGATTCCTTTTCATCATGGTTCCCAAGAAGACCGGCACAGACGGCCATCCTTCTATTTTGAAGGACAAAACGCTTGCAGCTGCGGATGTTGATGCTGCCACGGCGGCATCAGTCAATGTGGGCCCCGCCGGCGACGTGGTCGGCGACGAGCCGCTGGCATCGTGTCCCCCGTGGTAGAAGCCGAAACGAGGGGTGCCGGAGGCGAGCAGCAGCGTCGTCCTAGCGAGCTTGGCCCTGGTGCCATGGGCAAAAGGGAAACCCAAGCCCCACGCATCCGCTGCATTAGTGACCACTCACAATAGTGGCTCCCAATCCGAGGCAAACCGTGATACACCAGATGCGCATGTCACAGGCACGGATGCTGGGCGCGTGCCTCATCCAGAAAAAGGAGTGCTGAGCGGAGCCACGGATCTGCGAGCTCAGCCTCCCCCACGTCAGGCCACCATGGATACTGGTGCACGACGACAAGGGCATGACGAGGCTCCTAATGGTTCAACCAGAAGTCGAGCCACGCGCAATCCTCCTCTCTGCCCATGCCGGACACGACCACGAAGGCAATGGTGCGCCAACTGCTGTTGAATTTTCCACCAGCGGCAGACAAGATGGTCGGGCGGAGCATCATCATCAAAAGTCTTATTGGCTTTGCCGAAGTCAGCAAATCACAACAGGCAGGGCCGTCCCGTCATGCACGGACGATGGTGGCTGCCCGAATAAATGGTCGTGTTGAAGGGGCGACACCAACGGTGTAGTCCCCTCCTCGACAGAAAACTCAAGGGCAGCCTCGATAAGCTTTGTGCACTAACGGTCCAGACGAGGCAGCCATGCCCTCAACCAGACCATGTGACCAGCGGCATGTCCTGAAAGACTGGTGGAAGGAGGACGCCTGTACCTCCGTCGAACGGTGTCGAGAAGCACACCGTCAATCTGACAAGCGCAACGGCTTAAACGCTGGCGACCGCGCGTCCTGTGCTGGCAGAAGCCTACCTTACGAGGTCGGGTGTCCCGCCTTCACTCGCGGGCTGCGACAGGTCATCTGGTCGTCGAGCAGGGATTTCGAGCCCTAACTAACGGAAAAAATATGACGGAAAGCTCAACCCGGCAGAGTTCTTGGGAATCTACACAATAGCCGTCCAAGCTGCTGGAGGAAGAGAAGATAAGGCACTTACCAACTATTTCCCTTTGGCACTAAAGCCAAATATGAGCTCGTGGTTTATGCACCTACTCGAGAATTCCATTGCATCATGGGCTGACCTGTGCAACGAGTTCGCTGGCACCTTCACGGGTGGCCACCAGGAGCCAGGACAGCCTAGTGACTTGCAGGTCCTCCTGCAGAAGGAGGGGAAAACCCTGTGAAATACATCCAGAGGTTCAGCAGAGTGCACTTCAACATTCCGGAGATACGCCCCGCAACCGTAATTTTCATGTTCCACTCAAACGTGTGCAACAAGAGGATGCGGGCCAAGATGAACGTCAAAGTCCTCAAGACCATCAATGAGCTGTACACATTGGCGAACAAGTGTGCACAAGATGAAGAAGGAAGGCGACTCCTCGGAGAGGAGGCAAGTATCAAAGTCGACTCCGATGACGACTACGATGTCTGGGTCGAAGCGCAGCGACCCAAAGCGCATCAAGAAGCGGAAAGGGAAGATAGTGTGAGTTGTCGAAAGCTCTGGTGGTCTCAGCGCCGACAAGAAGGAGAAAGCCGATACCCCCAGCAAGGGAGCTGCCTTGTGCGCTGATTGCTGGGAGGCCGCAGCGGTAGAGAAAGCCGGAAAGTCTGACGGGGCTTACTACAAGATCCATCACACCAAGGGCCATGATCTCGAAGAATGTCGCCAAGTTAAGCAGCTTGCTGAGAAGCAAATACGAAGACTATGAGAAGCGTAAAAAGGAGATGGGCCAAGATGGTTCTACTGACAAGGGCCACGGTGGTAGAGGAGGCCGGAGTTGCAAGGCCCCGCAGCAGAAAGAAAAGCCTGCCAAAGGCCGCGAGAGGAAAGAATAGAGTAACACGAATGATGCAGAATACGTTGGAGAGGATTCCAGCGACATAAAAATCCAGAAGGCAACCGATGTCATGTCTGTTGTCGGCGTTGCATCCCTCCACTCCTCTCGCCGCCAGCTCAAGTAGTGGGTGCGCGAAGTTAATTCTATGGACCCAGCGGCACAGTCTCGAAGACCACTCGAATAGTCCAGCACGCCTACCATCTTTGACAGAGAGGATCACCCTGACTAGATTACTATAGTCGGGTGTATGCCACTATTTGTTTCTCCAACAGTTCGCAACCTCAAGGTCAGTAAGATGTTAGTTGACAGCTGTGCAGGGATGAACCTGATTGCTCCTGAGGTGGTCAAGAGGTTGCAGATCCCTGACAACGAGCTCAAGCGAACGGATTCCTTCCAACGGATTAACCCCGGCATGGGCTTGCCAAAGGGAAAGATAACTTTGCTAGTTACATTTGATGAAGAGAAAATTACGATACCAAAAAGGTCGTATTTGATGTGGTCAAGCTCTCCATGCCATACAATGGATTTCTTGGTCGCCTAGCCATGTTGAAATTCATGGCAGCATCCCACTATGCTTATAATGTTCTGAAGTGGCCAGGCCCCATTGGTAATCTCTATCACACCCGACAAGAAGGACGCCGTCATTTGTGTAGACCGGATATATCGAGACGCGGTGTCAGCTAAAGCCGCAGGAGGACCTGCTCCTGTTCGAAGCCAAAAGAAGGGAAAGAAGTATAGCCGGAACTCCGATAAGGACTCAGGGAAGCATGCCTGCACGGAGTGCGCTGCGCCTACCTGAAAATGCATTATATCGACTAGAGGGGGTGAATAGGTGATTTTTACAATTTCTTCACTTAAGAAAATCATAGTGAGGAAAATCCTCAGTCATGAACTGATAGCATAGGAAATACTACAAAGTCAGAAGTGCAAAAACGTCTGCAGCGAAGTACTGAACATGATTTAAGATAATCAGTTGGCACAGGTCACACGTATAGGGTAAGCAGGTGAAGAGTAACTCAAGTGAAGAATTTGAGGTGAGGAATTTAAAGAAAGTCTTCACTCAAATTCTTCAAATAGTACGGATGAAAGTCTTCAACATGAAACTGAGGAAATTAAGGAGTTGAGGAAATAGAACCAGTAGCTCAATGAAGACAGTTGTTGATGACCCAGTTCCAACTGCTATGACAATTCTCCGTCTGGTTTGGAGCTAAGGACACACAGTCCTCGCCCAACACTAGAGGTAAGTCTTCAGGGCAGACTTCCAAACCCTCGCAAACTCGGTCACCCGGCGATCCATAATTGACTGTTGGATGCTCTAGACCATGACGCCTAGACGTCTAGAGGATGCACAGTCATCAAAGGTAACAAGAGTCGGTTCCACATAGGAATAACTTCTTGAGTGATGCTAAATAACTTTCGTTTTGGTTTGGGTTCGGGTGTTTGGGGAATTTCCTCAATTGATGATTTTCTCTCAAAGACTTTGAGGAATTTGGGTTGCTCTAAATGAGTAGTTTTAGTTTCTCTTGGAGCAGCCAACTAGCTAGTGGTTGTGGGGCGGCTATTTATAGCGTGGGAGCATCCCGAGATGATTTGACATAAATGCCCTTAATGATATGATCGTTAGGTGGATAAGATCTAGGAGAGGTGGCGCGTGGTGTGGCAGCGGTGGGAACTTTCAACTGTGAAAGACCTCATGTCTCTTATGTTCCTTACTTTGAGGATTTGGTAGATGTAGGTTTGGGTTGAGCATCATGAGGAAATTTGTTGTATAGTTTTACCTCGACCCCCTTTAACAGTACATTGTTCCTATGAATCTAATATAAACAAAATGAAACAGAAATTATTTTCTTCTGGACACACCATCGGGCTTAAGTTACAACTCATTACATCAAACATTTGAGAAGAACCAAGAGTTTGTAACTTAATAAAGTTTATAATCCTGTAAATTTCACCCGCTTGAAGACTAACTCTCATATTTCTCCCCCTTTGCCATCAAGTGGGGAAAAGGGACGAAACAGAGGACTAACACCCATCAAGAATTTCACTTTTGTGTTGAAGGAGAAGCACGAGCTTTCTTCGAGTCGGACTTCTTTACTGGGCCAGTTGCAGTATTCGTAGTTCTTCATATGAATCAGCAATGCGGAATGAAGAATATGAGATATCCACCAAGTGAGGAAGTGTAATATTCTTAAATTTCTTCTTTGGTGGCCATGACCAATCAAAGTCGCGAGTGAATTCAAATTTTTCAAGTTCCTTTGGAGTCTTCACGTGAGACAATATGGCCCAAGTGTGATCAAATACCTCATGAAGATAATAGTGATTTTTCTTCACAACATTTTGAGTATCATTGAGATTTTTCACAATAGACCCAAATTTACGCTTAACCCACTTATGGTTGTGATCAACTTTCTTATGAAGTCTGAGGAGAAGCTCTATGTTAGTCATCACCCTTGGGGCAGTTGGGCTGGGAGGATTTGCTTTGCCATCCTATTCTTGTGTGGTAGTGTCATCATATTAGGAGTAGGACACAGCCTTGCGAAATTGACCATCCAATGGCCGATTTCCTTCATCAATTACTAACTTGACTTTGCCCTCAACTGGTTCAAAAGATTTCTTGATGACTTTGAGAGGAGGCAGATAACCGAGGTGGTTCTGAGAGTCAGCTTGGTAGTTGATGGCGGATCTGGTTCTGATGAATCTCATGATCCAAGGTGCATAAATCTTCAGCTCAAATGATGACAAGGCATTGTCAGCCAAAGTCCTCAAGAAGAAGTCGTGAAGGTTCATTTTGATTCCATGTATAATGTTGAACATGATTTTCTTCAAGATTCCAACAACATCTTTTTCATTATCATGCCCTTTGATAGGTGCGATGGAATATGCCAATATTCTATAGACAGTTCATGGCACATACTTCAATTCCTTCACCAGGAATCTAGTCCTTGGAGGTTGACCCGGAGTTAAAGGCTTCATGAGGACCTCCATTACCTAATTTGGCAACTCTCTTTCATCATATAGGTTAAGTGCTTCATCTGAAGGCATTGATATTGGTAGAACTCGAAGCAATTTTGTGGCTGGTGCTTTGAAGTGACTGTGCTGAGTCATCCAGTCTAAGACCCAAGAGTTGATGTTTTTGGGGTCACCTGAGATATGAAGTGTGCCATAGAACTGAAGAATGATATCTGTATTCCAGTGAACGATATCCGTGTGGAATGGTAGTAGCCCTGCTTCCTGAAGAACACTCAGTACTTGGTGAAGCAAGGAATTTCCTCCATATCATAATGAGGAATGTGCGTCTGATGAAATATCATCCTCTTCCCACAAAGCACATCACCATAGTAATTGAGTTGAGTTCTGGTCCAGAACTTTCTGTGCCTGATACAGAGCTTATCGTAAAGATTTTCTCTAGTGAAGAAATGTTGTTTATCATAGAAGTCTGCTTTCAGAAACTTTGGCCTCTTCGAGTAGGGCTGATGATGCTTTGGTTGAAGGTTTTGATGTTGAATTCCATCATATTGATGATTTTTGGCCACCACAATTGCAGTTTCAGGATTCGCAACCACAATTACAGTTTCATTAGTTGTATGTTTATCCTATGCTGAGGCATTTTCATCACGGGCTTGTTATTCAGTTTGAGGAATTTGTTGTGCCGATGCAGATGCAGTTTCTGGTGCAGTAGCTTCCATTTCAGGTTCTTGTGTTGATGCAGGTGATTCTTGGTCTGGTGTTGATTTCACACGTGAGTTCTTTTCTTTAGAGCCAGTCAGAATCTCTGTTGCTGGAGGAGATGCAGTAGTTTGAGGAATTTTTGAAGTCATTGGCGAGTTTGGATGATCTTTTCAAAAAAATCATCATGGATAAAAGGTGTGTTGTTGCCAATGTCTTCATTAGCCTCCTTTTCTTCAGTAGTTATTTATGGGTTTTGAGGAGGAGGTGTTGAGATTTGAGGAATTTGATCTGCTTGAGTTTCCTCATCTATTGGTGTTGATGCAGCAGAGCGATTGCCATCCATTTCCTCATCCATTTTGGAATCACATGCTCTTCACCGAATGGTACAATCATGTACAATGATGAAGCGTTGAGGGGTGTTGCATACAATGGAGCTGATGATGTAGTAGGAAGAGTCTTCAGGCGTTTTGCCGTTGAAGACTTTGAAGGTGTTGATGCCTTTCTCTTCTTGGCTTTCTTCTCAGGAGATTTTGTTTTCTTCGCGTATGATGCAGACGGAAGAGTCATGTTCTTCACCTTTCAGGACATTGGTGAAGGAGCATTTTCATCAGATATTGTATGAGTAGTTTCAGGCCTGGCAGATTCTTCAGCTGGAACATTCTGACTCGTTTCATTAGCAGATGGTTCTTCATCTACATCAGAATCAACCAGTTGTATAGTGTAGCTGGGCTAAGGCTTTCTTGGTTGCTTTGGGGGCGCAACCCTGCTGTTGTATTCATCAATTGCTTCAGTTCCTGCCTTGACAAACCTCACTTTGAGACCCTTTTGGTCAGTGAGGGTTTTCAGGTCTGCTTGAGTAGAAACAAATTTTTTAGGTGTCAGGTTAAGGACGTTTTGTTTCAATTACTTCTCCTTTTTTACCTTTGCAGCCCAAGCTTGCTTGGCTTGCTGATCCTTCCACTTTGCTTTGCTTCATTGATGAATGAAGTAACCATATGACTGAGTCCAGGTGGAAGTTTCAAATCATCAATGAGTGTGTTTGGATCCTATTACCAAAGGTCGATGAAGTTCAGCACCACTTCTGGATCCAGTGCAAGAGGAATAATTTTGCCAGTAGCCCGTGCAGCCCTTTCTTGTTTGTTCCTGGTGATGGCTTGAAGATTTTCATCATCATATTCTTCACTTCCCTGTGATGCATAAGGGATATTGACAATTTTGCTTGGGCCTGGCCTTGTTCCTCTTCCAGCAATCATCTTTGTCTTCAGTATGCTAGGTGAAAATTTGAGAGCTGAGCCTGAGGCACAAGGTACTAAGGAATTTGGATTTCCTGTTTGATGTTGTGACTACACAGGAGGAGAAGACTTTGCTGCAGTTGAGACTTGACAACCGTCATTGCTTTTTTGTGAGGAATTTTCTATTTTGAGAATGTTGTTGATGGTTTTGACTTTGCACCTGATTTCTTCATCACGGCCTTCTTCGGAGGTTGTTCTTTAGCAGAAGCCTCAGCAGCAGAGGAGGTGGCAGCAGCAGCTGTAGCAGCAGAATCCTCATTAAACTTTGTTAGCGCAACTTTTGCCTTTTTATGCAGTTTAGACAAATACTTGTCTTTTTCTTCATGATAGTCATTATTGCTACGCTAGAGGGATGTGTTGTTTGTTGATCTCCTGGAGGCAATCTTTTGCAAGGAGGTTTGAGGGCAAACTTCTTGGCATAATTTGAAGTGACATACCTGTATTCCTTCCACTCATTTGCCCATCTGAGTTCAATCCTTTGAAGTTTGATTTTGTGGTTTGATGTGGTTTATTTCCCATGAATTTCTTCATCTGGCGTGCAGTAATCAGCATATATATCCCGTGGGATTTCAAAAGCAGTGTTCTATTCTAGCTTCTTGCCACCCTTCTATTTTCTGTCTTCCTCTATTTTCTTCAGCTCAGTTATTTGGTGAGGAATTTGTATTCTTGAGGAATCTGAGGACAAAGGTAAAGTTTCTTCAAGAAATGCTGCAAATGAGTTAAGTTGATGAGAACCTAGTGATTCATCAGCAGCCATTTTGTACGTGTGAACAGAGTATAGGTGTGAAGAGTATGGAGAGGTCATATGTGTTTTCAGATTTGAGGAAATTGAAAAATGACTTATCTTGAGGAATTTGACGAGTGTGTTGAGGAATTTGACTAAGCATTCTGATCTTGGGTTCCAGAGTTGTGTAGATTCGAAAATTTATACATTTGAGGAATCTCGTGATGAACTTTGGGGCTTAGTGAAATTCATCAAATGTTCTAGACACGGGTGTGCACAGCTAAAAGATTTTCTGAGGAAAAACTAATTTCACGAATCTAAAGAAAATAAATGGATCAACAGGCGCATCAAAATAGGATTTTAATTACCCTGAATGAAGAACAAGATCAAGTGGGGAAGTAAGAAACATAAGTTCTTCGATTCAGATCTTCACTGCCCTAACTTGCTTACTGAAGACAGCTATAGCGACAGCGGAGGAAGATGATCCGCAGTTGGCGTGAGTCCGGTGACGGTGAGGTCGAGGTAGCGAAGTTGTTCCTCACCGGTGATGAAGATAGCTAGCGGAAACACTTGGTTTTGTGCTCAAGCGGAGAATACGAGAGGGAGAGAAGAGTTTTTGACTGGAGGGGTAAGGGGCTATTTATAGCTGAGGTGAAAACGGTCTGAAGAGAATTCTTCAGACGAAACTACCCTTGCTCTTTCGTCTCCACATGACATGTTCTACCCACGTACGAAGCGGTGGAGGTAGTGGAGATCCTGGTTATCCTATCGTGAGTAGTGGGTGCAGTTACAGTGGTAGTGGTAAAAAATGATTCTTTTTTGAATTTTGAGGATTTTTTTGCAAATTCATCAGCTGAGAAGGACTCGGTGAGGACTTTGAACAAGTGTCAAATAGAACGCATATGAAGAATTTGAGAAAAGACTGGGTTGAGCTTAGCATAGAGGGGAGACGGGTCCGACCACATTCACTTAGAAGAAATACCAACTTGAAGAATTAGCAATAAGTGAATGTTATTGAGGACATTGAAAGCTCATTATATAATATATAGTCAATGAAGATCATCAAAGATAATTTTGAAGAAATTGAAAAAGGTTTGATGACTATGAAAATTTTGAGGAATTTTTGAAAAGTCTCAGATTTGAAGAATTTCCATTTTGAAAATTTTCATAGTTCGGTGGTGGCGTGACCCACCGTATAAGAATGATGATTTCAGGCGCCGCGTACAATTGTCGTAGGGCCCTGAGAATCAAATTCTTCATTAATTTCTTCACACTTAGAGTTATATTCTTCATTGATTGAAGAAAATCGTTACTTCGTGTGTTGCACATATAAGTCATCAATTTTGCGTGAGTGTTAGGATGTGTGCTTGTTTACAGAACATTTGAAGATTCTAGGATATTTAACTCTCACCGCAACTTGCAAAACCTTTTCTCATCCAAGGCCTTTGTGAAGAAATGTGCTAGCTCGCCATTAGTCTTCACACAGTCAATGATGATATTGCCCTTGAGTACATGATCACGAAGAAAATGATGACGGATCTGGATGTGCTTGGTCTTCGAATGATGTACAAGGTTGTAGGCGATCTTGATTGCACTCTCATTGTCGCAGTAGAGGGGCACATTCTTCATGTTGATGCCGCAATCTCTGAGGGTTTTCTTCATCCATGGCAGTTGAGCACAGCAAGATCCAACAACAATGTATTCAGCTTCAGTAGTGGAGAGTGATACACAGTTCTGCTTGTTTGAGGACTAGAAAACTAAGAGTCATCCGAGGAAATGACATGTGCCTGACGTTGACTTACGATCCACACGGTCACCGGCATAATCAGAATCAAAATATCCAACGAGATGAAGGTTTGAGCCCTTGGGGTACCATAATCCTAGTGTTGGTGTGTGAGCTAGATATCGAAGAATATGTTTCACAGACTTAAGGTGTGATTCCTTCGGTTTTTCTTGGAATCATGCACACATGGAAACACTAAGCATAATATTTTTTTCCTAGATGCACATAGGTACAATAAGAGCCAATCATAGAGCAATATACGTGCTGATCGAAATCTATACCATTTTCGTCAGTGAAGAGGTGGTCGTTGGTAGGCATAGGAATCTTGACGCCTTTGCATTCATGCATGCCGATTTTCCTCACGATTTCCTTGAGGTATTTCTCTTGATATATGAATATTGTGTTGTTGACGAATTTGTAGACCTAAGAAAATTTCAGCTACCCCATCTTGGACATTTGATATTCTTCACCCATCATGTAGGAAAATTCATCACTATAATGTTTGTTAGTACAACCGAAAATAATGTCGTCGACATATATTTGGCACACGAAAAGTTCACTGTCATAGGATTTTGTGAAAACAGTAGGATCAAGTGCACCAGGTTTGAAGCCTTTCCTCATGAGGAATTCCTTCAATGTATCATACCACGTCCGAGGGGCTTGCTTGAGGCCATACATTGCCTTTTTGAGTCTGAAGACTATGTTTGGATGCTTTGGGTCTTCAAAACCTGGGGGCTGAGCAACATATACTTCTTCCTCAAGCTTACCATTGAGGAATGCAGTTTTCACATCCACTTCATAAGAGTTATATTGTGATGGTTAGCATAAGCAAGCAATATTCGAATAGCTTCAAGTCTAGCAACAGGTGGAGAAGTTTCATAAAAGTCAATTCCTTCAACCTGTGTGTAGCCTTGGGCTACAAGCCGTGCCTTGTTTCTCACAACCTGACCATCCTCATCTTGCTTGTTTAGGTAGATCCACTTGGTGCTGATGATATTGTGCTTGCGAGGATCTGGTCTTTTGAGGAGTTCCCATACGTCATTTAGCTTGAACTGAAGAAGTTCATCTTGCATGGCTTGAATCCACTCAGGTTCCATTAAGGCTTCAACGACTTTTGACGGTTCTGTGATAGACAAAAATGAGGAATTCCCACAAAAGTTAACTAAATGAGAAGCTTTTTGGTGAGTGAAAAGACCTGGCGCATTGATGTCATTGATGATTTTGTCAAGTTCTGCTTCATTTGCGATCTGTGGATGAGCTGGTTGAAGACGTTGGTTGGGCTGAGGAATTTGATCTGTAGCATTTTCCTCAGGTGCACCTTCTTGAATTTCATTAGTGTTGGGGAAGATTTCTTCAACAAGGGGTTGTTCCTCAGTAGGAATGATATTTTCAGTAGTCGTGTGCTTAATAGCTTCCTCAGGAGTCAATTTATCTCGCACGTGAGGGAGTTGCTTTCTTTGCGATCTGTTAGTTTCATCGAACCGCACATCTACAGTTTCAACAACCTTGTTGTGATAGGTGTTGAAGAGTTTGTAGGTGTGCGAGTCCTTTCTGTAACCAAGCATAAAACCTTCATGTGCTTTAGGTGCAAACTTTGAGCTATGGTGAGGATCTCTAATCCAGCATCATCCACCAAAGACTTTGAAATAACTTACATTAGGTTTCTGGTGAGTGAGGAGTTTGTACAAGGTTTTCTTGAGGACTTTGTGAAGATATTCCCTGTTGATGATGTGGCAAGCAGTGTTGATTGCTTCAGGACAAAAGCGACGGGGAGTCTGCTATTCTTCAAGCATAGTCCATGCCATTTCAACCAGAGTCATGTTACTGCGTTCAATGACGCCATTCTGTTGAGGAGTATAAGGAGCAGACAATTCGTGAGTAATACCAAGTTCATAAAGATAATCATCAAGACCAGTATTTTTGAATTCTGTCCCATTATCACTCCTGATGAGTTTGATCTTGACGTTAAATTTTGTTGAGGTCCTTGAGCAAAATCGTTTGAATACTTCCAGCAATTCATTTTTCCAAGCAATGATGTGTAGCCAAGTATAAAGGGAATAGTCATCAACGATAAAAAGCCATATAAAGATGTTGCATCGGTGAGAGTAGCATGAAGGTTAGGTCCAAAGAGATCCATGTGAAGCAATTCAAACCAACATGTAGTAGTCATGATAGTCTTGCAGGGGTGTTTGGATGTGGTCCATATTCCAGACTCACAAGCACCACACAGATGGTCCTTGAGGAATTTGATAGATTCGACGCCAATGACATGCTTCTCCTTCGCGAGTGTGTGCAAATTCCTCATGCCTGCATGACCAAGTCGTCGATGCCATAGCCAGCCTTCTGAGGTTTTTTCTAGTAAACATGTGGCTGGTTGAGGACCTGTGAAAAAATCAATAATATACAAGTCTCCTGTCCTAAATCCTTCGAAGACTTTGGATTTGTCAGATTCCATGTTGACTACACATCTATATTTTCTACAGATGATAATCATATCAAGATCACAAAGCATTGATACTAAGATGAGGTTAAACCCAAGGGATTCGACAAGCATGACTTTGTCCATGTGCCGATCCTTAGAGATAGCCACTTGACCAAGTCCCGATACCTTGCATTTACCTTTATCAGCGTAAGTGATTTGCTTCAGTGGTGATGGAGTCAGTGGCATATTCATCAATAAGCTTTTATCACGAGTCATGTGATTTGTACATCCACTGTCAAGAACCCACTCTGTGTTCTTGTTTTTATCATCCTGTAGATGAATTAGTATAGCTTACCATCTCATATCCTTTAGATTTGAAGAATATGGTATCAATTTCATAAGACTTGAATTTCATCACATACAGTGAAATTGAGGACGAGTGAAATGTTAGATCATTTCATCATATTTTAGCTTGCGTCCAATCAAACAATTTCCTCAGGTCTCCATCAGATTCTTCAGGTGATGACTTTCCTCTGGAGACCTAACCTGCATAAGTGTTTAGTTGGATTTCTTCACCACCCACATCTGAAGGGGTGGCAAAGAGTTCATCATCCAGCGAACACCATATGAGAATGGAGGCATTGAAGCTAATGCACTTCTTTTCACAATAAGGGGGTTGGAGTACTCAAATGAATAGGCAGAGAAATTCTTTGAGGACTTATGAACATAATGATTTGTGGAATAGTGCTCATATTCATGTCCCTTATAGTTTCCCAGCATACCAGAAGCATTAGTGCGAGTACAAGCATAATATTAACAATTTGAGGAATTTTATCCTTGTGAAGACTTTGCTCCACCTAAGGAATTTGATCTAGGGTTCTGGTTCTTCACAGGTGGTGTCAGGAGGACATTCACCTGAAGATTTTCCAAGCAACTTTTGGGAACCCAAATTTTCCTCAAGGGAGGTCCATTCCTGTAGTTACTTCCAGCATATCGAGCAAATACTTCACCAGATTGATTTTTGAACAGTTTATAGTTGGACTCAATTGACTCATCTGAGTAATAGGACATTTCACATGCAAAGCCTGTTATAGTGGATGGATCAATGGGAGGACCTTTAGTAGCAACCCATGGAGTTTTGGGGTACTGCTCAGGTTTCCAGTAGTATCCATCAACGTTCAGTTTCCTCTCGAAGGCAATGCCCTCTTTCCTCGGGTTCCTGTTCAGAATCTTCTTTTTGAGCACATCGCAAAGGGCTTGATGCCCTTTGATACTTTTGTATACGCGTGTCACATACAATTCCTTCAACCCTGCATTTTCGTCAGTAGCATTTGTGGTTTCCTCAAGTGAAGAATTTGATACCACATTAACAGTTGAAGAATTTGTAGATGTAGAAGCATTTGAGGTGTTAGGTGAAGAATTAGGAGTTTCACGTTCGATGCATTTCAGACATGGTGGAATGAAATCTTACTGAGTGGTACTGATCTGTTGAGCAAGCAATGAATCATTTTCCATTCAAAGATCATCATGGGACATTCTTAACTTCTCAAGATCAAGCTTACTTTGAAGAAATTCATAGGAAAGTTTCTCATGATCAGTCAAGAGTGTGCCATAGCGATCTTGAAGACTGTCAAATCTAGACTGAAGACTTTGAACATCTTCAGTGAGGACTTGAGTACGATCATTTCATCATTCAATAGATCATCGTTGTTGTCTAGCAGTTTCTGAAGCTTTTCGATAGCACTTTGTTGATTAGTGGCAATGTTGGCAAGTTTATAGTAATTGTGTTTTTGATAATCACGAGGTTCACTGTCACTAGAATTAGAGGAGGAAGTGTGATTTGGTACCTTAGAACCTTTGGCCATGAAGCAATAGGTGGGAGAGAAGTCATCAGCATATTTATCAGTGTTGTTCACGTTGTCATTTTCTTCAAGGATGAAGATCGACTTGCTGGCGAATGTGGTAGCAAGTGCAAGACTTGCCACACCAGACTCAGACTCCACTTTAGAATCTTCCTCTTCGTCACATTCCTCACATTCTTCTTCAGAATCCAGTTCCTTGCCAATGAGTGCCCGAGCCTTTCTGAAACTGGTCTTCTTGTGTGATGAGGACTTTGGAGATGAGGACTTTGAAGATTTCTTCTTTTTCTTCGAATCATCAGAACTTTCATCCTTGTATTTCTTCTTCCGTGATTCTTTCACCCAGCGAGGACAATCAGCAATGTAGTGATCATATTCCTTGTATTTGTGGTAGGTTGTTTTCTTGTTGCCATCAGATGAAGATTCTTATTTCCTCATATCTTTTCTTGAATAATTTCCGAACTAGCCACGCTTTGCGAACTTGTGGAATTTTCTCAGGAGCATAGCAAGTTCGTGTCCAAGTTCTTCAGGGTCACCAAGACTGCAATCAGATTCTTCTTCTTCGGATGAGGAAACAGCCTTAGCCTACAGCGCACGAGGTCTTGAATAGCTTGGTACATATAGTTCTCTCTTTCCTTCTTATTGGAATTCATGAGTATTGAATCTCTCAAGTATATCAGCGGGATCAAGCATCTTGTAGTCTCTTCATTCTTGGATCATCAGAATCTGTGTGTGAAATTATGGATCAAGTGATTGTAGCACTATGCCATTTGAGATCATCAGAACCAGTGTGTCATTTGAGATGTTAGTGAAGCGATCAAAGGTGTCCTGGCATCTTTCATTATCAAGCCTCTTGAAATGGTTGAAGAGATTGCAAAGAAAATTGACACGAGAGTCGCGTTGGGTTGATACCCCCTCATTGACTTTGGATAGCCTATCCCAGATAAGCATAGCAGTTCCGAAGGCGGTGACTCTTCCATACTAATGTTTGCTCAGGTGGCCACATATGATATTCTTCGCTTGCGAGCCAAGTTGCTTGAACTTCTTCATATCAGCAGCAGAGATATTAGCAGTGATGGATGGAATGCCAATTTCCACAATATACCAGAGATCGTTTTCAATTGCTTGAAGATGCATTTGCATCTTGGTCTTCTAGTAGGGGAAGTCCTTTCCTTCGAAGATAGGACATCCTGTAGTAACCTTGATCATACCTGCGGTCGACATAACTAAAACTCCAAGAGGTTAAACCAAAATCACACAGAATAAGGGAGTACCTTGTTGTGATACCAATTGAAAGTCCGTTATATCGAATAGAGGGGAGTGAATAGGAGATTTTTACAATTTCATCACTGAGGAAAATCCTAGTGAGGAAAATCCTCAGTCGTCAACTGAGAGCAGTGGAAATAGTACTAAGTCAGAAGTGCAAAAACGTCTGCAGCAAAGTACTCAACGTGATTTAAGATAATCGGTTGGCACAGGTCACAAGTACAGCGTAAGTAAGTGAAGTATAACTCAAGTGAAGAATTTGAGGTGAGGAATTCAGAGAAAGTCTTCACTCAAATTCTTCAAACAGTACAGATTAAAGTCTTGAACATGCAATTGAGGAAATGAAGGAGTTGAGGAAATAGAACTAGTAGCTCGATGAAGACAGTTGTTGATGACCCAGTTCCAACTGCTATGACAATTGTACGTTTGGTTTGGAGCATCTTGGTATTGAAACCAAAGGACACACAGTCCCTACCGTATTCTCATTGAGCTAAGGACACATAGTCCTCGCCCAACAGTCGAGGTAAGTCTTCAGGGTAGACTTCCAAACCCTGACAAACTCGGTCACCCGGCGATCCAAAATTGGCTGCTCGATGCTGTAGACCATGACGCCTAGCCATCTGAAGGATGCACGGTCCTCAAAGGTAACAAGCGTTGGTTCCACACATGAATAACTTCTTTAGTGATGCTCAATCACTTGGGTTTTGGTTTGGGTTTGGGTGTTTGCGGTATTTCCTCACTTGGTGATTTTTGCTCAAAGACTTTGAGGAATTTGGGTTGCTTTAAATGACTAGTGTCAGTTTCTCTCGGAGCAACCAACCAGCTAGTGGTTGTGGGGGTGGCTATTTATAGCGTGGGAGCATCCTGACATGATTTGACATAAATGCCCTTAATGACATGACCGTTGGGTGGATAAGATGTTGGACAAGTGGCGCGTTGCGCGGCAACGGTTAGAACTTTCAACTCTGAAAATCATCATGTCTCGCATGTTCCTTACTTTGAGGATTTGGTAGATGTAGGTTAGGGTTGAGCATCATGAGGAAATTCGTTCCATAGTTTTACATCGACCCCCTTTAAAAATATGGTATTCCTATGACTCTAGTATAAACAAAATGAAACAGAAGGGGTAAATCTTCAAGCTTCAAAGTCTTCAAAGTATTTTCTTCTGGACACACCGAATTCCTCATCTTCAATATCTTCATGAGGAAAATAAATTTCTTCGCGATCAAAGTATTCAAGGAATGAAAAAGTCTTCACCCAAAGACATACATTTTTAGGGGTCGATATTCATCGAATAACTCAAACTCCTTAGTGACTTATAAAGCCCATACTTGATCGCTTTTCTTCCTCAACGCATATTCCGGATACCATCAAATATTCATGGCCAAAGAACACTAGGAAAAGACAACGTTCAGAACTCTGTGTGGCATGTACCACTTTGTACGACTGCCCTTCAGGTTAGAAAGCGTTGGTTCTACCTTTGCCAGGGCCTTGCAGATCGGGTTTGGACCCCAGTTGCACATGAATGTGGAAGCTTATATGGATGACATAGTGGTCAAGACGAGAGAGGAAGCTACCATTGTATAAGACCTAGAAGAAACCTTTGCGAACCTGCGCAAGATCAACCTGAACCTCAACCCTGAGAAATGTGTTTTTGGTGTTCCGTTCGGCAAGCTACTCGGGTTCTTTGTGTCTCAGCGAGGGATAGAAGCCGACCCCGAAAAGATCAGGGCTATAGAGCACATACAAGCACCCAAGACAGTCAATGACGTGCGATACGTGACCGGATAAGTTTCCGTGTTGAGCAGATTCATCTCCAAATGCACTGAGCGCGCAGTGCCATTCCTCAAAATACTGAAGAAGGCTGGCCCGATGAAGTTGACCCTGGAAGTAGACGCGACGCTACAAGATCTGAAGATATATCTTTCTTCCACTCCCACCTTGGTCGCTCCCAGCCACAAGAGTTATTCTGCTATACCTGGCGGCCACGAATTAACTCGTTACAGCAACCCTGGTGGCACAGCGGGAAGTAAACGAACATGCTGCTGCCAGGACAAATGATGCCGGGGATGAGGTCAAGATATTTATGGTGACACCCAAGATAGGCTCAGAAGAACCCCACCAGGATAGCAAAGGGAGCACCTCAGAGATGGCGAAGAAGAAAGTGGTACAGCGTCCGGTGTACTTTGTCAGATCCCTATTACAGGGGCTAGGTCAAGTTACTCTCGAGCACAAAAGCTGATATTTGGCCTCATCATGGCCTCGAGAAAGCTAGGCCACTACTTCCAAGCCCATGAGATCACGGTTGTCACCCGCTTTCCACTGCAATGTATCCTGAGGAACCCAGAAGCCACTCACAGGTTAGTATAGTGGGCGCTAAAGCTGTCAAGTTTTAGATTGAAGTGCTAAAGCACTTCCACCATACAAAGCAAAGCATTGGAACAATTCATGGGTGAATGGACGCCCACGCCAGATCAAGAAGTCCAAGAAATAGTCCTCCTTGACAGGGAAGCAATTAAGGAATGGGTCATGTATTTTGACGGTGCATTGTCACTCCAAGATGCCGGGGTAGGTGAGCTCCTGATTGCCCCTACCTGAGAGAACCTCAAATACGTGGTCCAAATGCACTTTCCCCGGGAGGAAGCTGCCAACAACACAATTGAATATGAAGGAATCATTGCAGGACTCACAATCGCGGTGGAGTTGGGAATCAAGAAGATGATCGTCATATGGGACTCCCAACTCGTCGTGTAGCAGATCAACAAGGATTATTAGAGTCCGTTGACGGAGGCATACATGGAAGAAGTGAGGAAGTTGGAGGAGCACTTTGACGAGTTGTAGATAGAACATGTGCCACGAGCAGAAAACAACATTGCCGATCACCTGTGAAAATGTGTCGCGGAGAAGCTTCTTGTGGAACCAAGGATTTTTGTCCTCAACCTCACTCAGCCGTCTATGTCCCCTCAATGATAACCAAGAAAAGAAGAAAAGTGAACTTCAGCAAACATTTCCCAATAGAGCTCCCAAAAGCTCCCGGTAGAGAAGTTGCCCGGGGCAACTCCATTTTGCCTGGTGAGCCGGTCCCTGCCGCAGAGGCTCGGGTTATCGCGGTAGTGGTAAGCGCCCCCACAAACGAAGAGATGACTTTAGTCCTTGCCATCGAGCCACAGGCTCCGGCGTGGGCGCAGCATATCGTCTGATTCCATCAAATAGGGGAACTTCCCGAAGAGCAAGAAGATGTTGAAGAAGTATCCCATCGGTCTAGTATGTTCCAGTTTGTCGACGACACCCCATATAGAAGAAGACCCAACGGTGTGAAGTTAAAGTGCATCTGTCAGGAAGAAGGACTAAAGTTGTTGGTAGAGATTCACGGAGGCGTCTGTGGGTCACATATAGGATCAAGGGCCCTTGTCGGGAAAGCCTTCCGGCCGGATTTCTATTGGACCACAGCCCTCCAAGATGCAACTGAGCTAGTTACCAAGTGTGAAGCCTACCAGTTCCATGCCAAAGAACATCCATTAGCTAGTGCAAGCCCTCGAGACGATCCCTCTATCCTGGCTATTTTCGGTATGGGGGCTCGATATCCTGGGTCCCTTCCCCCACGCAGCCATGGGTTTCTAGTTCTTGTATGTAGCAATCGACAAGTTCACGAAATGGCATGAGGTGGAGCCAGTGAGAAAGGTTACCGTGCATTCAGCTATCAAGTTCATGAAAAGACTAGTGTGCCGCTTTGGAGTACCCAACACAATAATCACTAACAACGACACCCAGTTCACAAGTCGTACATTCATGCACTGCGTCCAGAGCCTTGGAAGCAAGGTCCCATTTGCCTCTGTTGCGCACCCAAGGAGCAACAGGCAAATCGAGAGGATGAATGCTAAAGTGTTGCGAGGGCTCAGAACAAGAATTTCGATAGACTACGAAGATGCAGCAAGCGCTGGATTGATGAGCTGTCGATGGTTCATTGGTCCCTCGAAACAACATAGAATCGAGCTACTGGCCATACACAATTCTCCCTAGTATATGGGGCAGAAGCACTTATCCCCACGGAACTCATACACGAGTTTCCTTGAGTGCTTGCATACGATGAAGTAGGGCAACAACAGCTGCGGCATGACGATGCCATGCTCCTTGAGGAAGATCATCTCCGGGCTACTGTGCATGTTGCATGCTACCAGCAGGCCTTGTGCTACTACCAGAGCCACATGGTCCATGACCTGAGCTTTGAGGAAGGCGACCTTGTCCTTAGGCGCGTTCAGTCCGCCAATGGTTCCAATAAGTTGCCACCAAAGTGGGAAGGCCCTTACCGGGTGGCACAAGTCATCAGACCTGGCGCAGTCCGTCTGGAGATCGAAGATGGCATCAAGGTTTTTAAGTCATAGAATATTGAGCATCTTCATAAGTTCTACCCGTGAAGCGCGGTTGCCTGGCCCAATCCTCGGCAACCACCTTTTGTACAAGTTTTGCCACAATTGCACGTAACCCTTTGTACAAAGCCACGCGCACACCCTATGCATAAATAAAACTGGGCATCAGATCATACCATCATTTGCATGTGCATTTACGCATTACAAATTTACTTCTGTTATGATGTCACTACTGCCCTAGTTTACCAGTTATTAAGAGTGCTTGATGGACTTGTGATCCTTGTTATCGTGTCTCCCCTCTCTTCAAGAGGACGGAGCATCCCTTTTGCTCTATGTGTTTGACCTATAGGTCAACAGGAGGCAGCGAAATGGCAAGGACGGCGAACCATTGCACCTTCAAAGGCGCCTCCCCTAATGAGATAAGTTTGACTACCTTATCCTAAGCTCGGTTCCGTTCTCTTTCTTGTGAGAATCCTTGCCGCTCCCTTTTCTATTGTGTACAATGGAAATCTCTGCACAGCTCGAACACTTGTCGGGACGAACCGTCCTTCATCTCTTGTCTCTTATTAGCCTTGGGAGGGACCGTGCCGATACCGACGAGGGGTTTTGTCGGGGAATGGTGCCCGCCTGTTGTCAAGGGGCTCGCTCCCCTTCAAAACTTGCGTCCTGCACCAACCCGGCAAGGTACCATACGCGGCGAGAACGTACATACAACACGATGCAAATAGAAGGACGAAAGGACAGTACCCGATAAAAATGGATGTCGCTCATTTTATTCATTCTTTAGTACAAAATGAATAAAATGGATTACATTTCCACTAGTAAAAATCGAGCAAGAGCCAACAACCTTTTGCTTTATAAAAAGATAAGTTCCTCGTAATACCTTTCTTATCCCTCTCCTCTCAGGGATTGGATGGAGCAGAAAAGGAGGGAAAAGGGAGGCCCAAAGAGAAGTCCATCCTGACTCCACCAGGACCAGATGGATGAGGCTCGGCGTACCCACTGGTGGTGAAGACGAAGCCGAAGTCCCCAAGGCCTATCGGGACCCAACTGGAAGACAAGGCAGCGTCCGGGCCAAGGAGGCTCGGCAAGACTGCCTTGCCGGAAGGGGGAGGGGCGTGAGTTGACGATGATGGTGCGACGAGTAGTCAGTTGGAGTCCGAACCACCGTACTCCGACTTGACGACCGGGAGCTTGCTATCACCGTCCTCGTCAGTACTGTCCTCCTCGTCACTGTCGCTTGACTAGGAACTTTGGGCGTTGCTCGAGCTTTCTTCGCAACAGCCAAGCCGAGATCCCGAGTGCCCATCGATATTGACGACGAGTGTGTCGCCCTCCACCAGCTTGAAGCGAAGGACATGCCCCGCCATGAAATTATGGGCATGCGTGAGAGTCTTCCACACACGACTCAAGAAGATGCCATGGGCTATGGATATTCAACATCAGCGTACACGGCGCCATTATAGCAACCGTGCATGTGGAGCCACGTTCCTTCCGTTTGTCAATCTCCATCACTCTAGCAAAAGTGCGACGGAGGCACGCACGACCGCGGGGAGGACCGCATAGCCTGACGACGAACTCCAACGCTGTGCCTTCGGTGTGTCCGGGCAACGGCGGTGCCGGCATCATCGAAGGAGGGTCGGGCATAACACCCCGTCCCCTTCAACCATGGGCTCCTCGGTGACCTCCGGCCCTTCGAGCGCCCCCCCCCCCCCGCCTCGAGAATTAGTGCCGCCCTCCATCTCCACGACTAAAGCGGTTCATGATCCGAACGGGAGGCTTTTGCTGCCCCCACAGAATACGGGGGACGCCCGCGCTTCCTTGCAATCACCGAAAAATGAATCCACCTCAAAAGACAAGAAGAGAAGAGCAAGCCGGGCAACCCTAGGTTGGAAGATAGGAGAAGGATGTATGAGCATCGCCTACCACACCCCTCCCGCTTTTATAAGGAGGATGCGTTGGGATGGTTGTCCTACGCTCCATGGGACGCCACCCATCTCCACCTATGCCAGTGCCGACCATCAAGGGCGAACAGGTAACCGCCTCATCAATCAAATCTATGACGTTGCGGCTTCTGCCACGACCAGGCCTTAAGCCATGCGCACCTGCCACGAGATACATGCAATGCATGCGGCACACGTGGCAGAAACGGCGTGAAGTGGTGGGACAACGCAGGACAGTGGGTTGGCAGTTACCCCTTTGCTATTACACACCCGTGCATGAACTTTGGGCCAGACCTAATAGCACTGGGCGAGCGTGTAGTAATGGGGTACCTAGTGCCCCTGACTTTTGCACAGGCATAAGAGTATAACCCCTCAAGAGGAAGCACCAACCCAAGCAAACAGCTAGAACCAGACGCCGGCGAGACCTACACAAGCAGCCCAGAGCGGGCCCAAGACATGCAAAGAATACCCAGCACCTGCCGGGGGCGGAGGCACATGCATCGTCGACAAGCCCGAGAAAGTCGCCTCCCCGGCAAGAGCGAGCCGATCTGTGACAGCTCCACCTCATCGCCACACCAGTCACTTATCGATGAGGTGCCGAGCCCTAGATGGCTAAGTGGCTCCCCCTAGATACGTGGCGACGGATACGTCCATTTCGCATCATGTTTTATTGCTGCTATTTATAATTTTTTTGATCAATATAACACTTCATTGAGTATTTCTAATGCCTTTTCTCTCTTAATATGCAAGATTTACATAAGGAGGGAGAATGCCGGCAGCTGGATTTCAGGGCCTGAAAAAGCTATAGAAGAGATACCTATTCTGCACATCTCCAAATGGGCTGAAAGTTCACGGAGAATTATTTTGAAATATATAAAAAATACTGGGCCAAATATCCCCTCGAGGAGGCAAGCCAGCTGCCCACATAACACTAGGGTGCGCCTACCCACCTATGCCTCGCCCTGATGTTGTGTGGATCCCCTGGCCCACGGCTGGCCTCCTCCTTCTGGTATATAAGTCATTTTATTCTAAAACTTTTGTGGAGAGACTTTCGAGATGAGGCACCGTCGCCACGAGGTGGAACTGGAGCAGGAGCCCTTTTGCTCATCGGTGGGCAGATTTCGCCGGGGACACTTCCCTCTGGGAGGAGGAAATAGAAGCCTTCGTCATCATCCACCACTCTCTCATTGTGGGAGGATCAATCTTCATCATCACCATCAACATCACCATCTCATCTCAAACCCTTGTTCATCTCTTATATTCAATCTTTGGGTCAAAACTTCAGATTGGTACGTGTGATTGGCTTGTAGTGTTGATTACTTATCGTAGTTGATGCTAGTTGGTTTGCATCTTCAGATATTAAATGTTCAGATCCTTTATGTTATCCAATACACCTCTGATCTTGAACACCATGGTGATGCGTAAGTAGTTACTTTTGTTCTTCAGGACATGGGAGAAGTCTTGTCATAAGTAATCATGTAAATTTTGTATTCGTTCGATATTTTGATGATATGTATGTTGTAATTGTCTTAGTGGTCTCATGTAAACATCAATTACATGACACTTCACCATTCATCGTCCTAAGGGAACTCATTGTGGAGTAGTAATTAGATGATGGTTTGCTAGAGTGACAGAAGCTTAAACCCTAGTTCATGTGCTATTCCGCAAGGGGCTGATTTGGATCCAAACGTTTATTGCTATGGTTAGACTTTGTCTTAATTCTCTTATCATAGTTGCGGATGCTTTTGAGAGGGGGTAATCATAAGTGGGAGGATTGTTCAAGTAAAAACAACACCCAAGCAGCGGTGCACCGACATATCAAATCATCAAAGTAGTGAGCGCAAATCAAATGAACATGGTGAAAGTGACTAGATGAAATTCCCGTGTGTCCACAATAATGTTTGCATCACTTTAAGTACTTGTTCTGGCCTGTACTTTGCACTCAAAAGGATTGGGCTATCTTTCTGTACTTTATTTACATTTGTCCCTAGTTACTCCATACAAACTATCTTGCTACCAAACTATTTGTTACCGCCTGTTTCAGTTCTTGCAGAAACTACCTTGTTGAAAACCACTTGTCATTTCCTTCTGCTCCTTGTTGGCTTCGACACTCTTACTTATCAAAAGGACTATGATAGATCCCCTATACTTATGGGTCATCAAGACTCTTTTCTGGCACCATTGCCGGGGAGTGAAGCACCTTTGGTGAGTGTTAATTGTTAAGGAAATATTTTTGTTACTATGGAAACTAATCCTTTGAGAGGCTTGTCCGGGGTATCTTCACCTCGACTGGAAACCACTAGAGTTGCCTCTCCACCACCTGCTGAAGCTACTGAAGATATTGCTTATGAAATTCATGCCGGTCTTATTGAGAAACTTTTAGCTAATCCTTATGCAGGCGATAGAACGAAACATCCTAATATGCAACTAATTTATCTGGATGAAATTTGTGGATTGTTTAAGCTTAGAGGTTTATCTAGAGACAGTGCTAAGAAGAAAGTGTTCCCTTTATCTTTGGAGGGAAAGGCATTGACCTGGTATATGCTATGTGATGATAATAACACATGGGATTGGGATCGTTTGAAACTGGAGTTCCACCAGAAATTTTATCCTATGCATTTGGTTCATCGTGATCAGAATTATATTTATAATTGTAGGCCTTGCGAAGGAGAAAGTATCGCTCAAGCTTGCGAGAGGCTCTAGTATATGCTTCATACATGCCCTAATCATGAGCTCTCAAGATAAACAATTCTTCAAAAAATTTATGCTCGACTTTCTCATAATGATTGAAATATGCTTGATTCTTCTTGAACTAGTTGTTTAATGAACAAGAATATTGAATTTAACAGGGATCTTCTTGAAAAGATTAAGCGCAACCATGAGGATTGGGAGATCTAAAAAGGTAATGAGTGAGGATAAATCTTGAGTTTGTTTGTGTTAAATCTTTTATGGGAACACATGCCTTTCAGAAATTCAGCACCAAGTATGGATTTGTCTCTGAAATAGTATCCTTTTTTGTGAATCTTTTGGTACTCATGTTGATCTTCCTAAGGAGAAGTAGTTTAAATACCATCCTCCTATAGCAATTAAGGAAAGACCTCATGAGATTGAAGAAGAGAAAAGTATTGTCTACAATGTTGGTCCAGTTGTTCGTACTATGTATTTTGAGAAACCACCTTTTCGTATTAGAATTAAAGAGAACTCTAAGATTTCTTGTGTAGTTAGGAAAAGTTATGTTAGAACACCTACACCTTCTGAGAAAACTAAGGTTGAATCTACCATTTCTTTAGTTAAAGATCTTTTAGTTGATGAATTGGATGAGCATGTTATTTCCTTTTATGATAATGCTTCTAGAATTGCTAGTCCCGATCTTAAGAATAAAAATAGACCCGTAGTTGGCATGCCTGTTATTTCTGTTAAAATTGAACATCATTATATCTTGGATTATGTGATGTGGGTGCTAGCATAAGTGCTATTCCTTTTACTTTATATCAAAAAGTCATGAATGATATTGCACCTGCTAAGATTGAGGATATTGATGTCACTATTAAGCTTGCCGACAGAAATACTATTTCACCACTTGGTATGGTGAGAGACGTTGAAGTCTTATGTGGTAAGATCAAATAGCCTATTGATTTTCTTGTTCTTTGTACTCGACAAGATAGCTTTTGTCCAATCATATTTGGTAGACCTTTGTTGAATATTGTTAATGCTCGAATTGATTGTGCTAAGGAGATCTATAGTTTTAACTTTGGTGGTGTGTCTCAAGAATTTAATTTCTCTATGTTTCGTAGACAACCACATGATATAGAGTTGGCTAGTAAACATGAAATTGTTAGTCTTGCTTCTATTGCTATGCCTCCTACTGATCTTTTGGAACAATATTTTCTTGAGCATGAAAATGATTTGCATATGAATGAAAGGAATGAAATATATGAGGTTTTCTTTAAGAAGACACCTATACTTAAACATAATTTGCCTGTTGAAACTTTGGGAAGTCCTCCTCCACCTAAGAGTGATCCTGTGTTTGAATTGAAACAATGACCTAATACTATGAACTATGCTTATCTTGATGAAAAGTAAATATGTCATTTTATTATCAGTGCTAAGCATTCAGAGTAGGAGGAAAAGAGAATATTATATGTTCTAAAGGAAGCATCGTGCCGCTATCAGATATACTCTCGATGATCTTAAGGGCATTAGTCCCACTCTTTGTCAGCACAAGTTTAATATGGAACTAGATGCTAAGCCCATTGTTGACCATCAACGACGTTTAAATCCGAAGATGAAGGATGTGGTAAGAACTGAAATACTAAAGCTTCTGGAACCAAGTATTATCTACCCCATAGCTGATAGTAGATGGGTGACTCTAGTTCATTGTGTTCCTCAAAAGGGTGCTATTACTGTTGTTCCTAATGATAAGAATGAACTTATACCTCAAAGGATAGTAACTGGTAATAGGATGGCGATAGATTTTAGAAGGTTGAAAAAAGCTACTAGAAAATATCACTACCCTTTACCTTTTATCGATCAAATGTTAGAAAGGTTGGCTAAGCACACACACTTTTGTTTCTTGGATGGTTATTCTAGTTTTTCTCAAATACCTATTGCACAATCTAATCAAGAGAAAACCACCTTTACATGCCCTTTTGGAACTTTCCTTACGCATGCCTTTTGGTTTATGCAATGCACCTGCTACTTTTCAAAGATATATGACATATATCTTCTTTGATTTTTGCGAAAATATTATTGAGGTTTTCAGGGATGATTTCTCCATATACGGAACTTCTTTTGATGATTTCTTAAGCAACCTTGACCGAGTTTTGCAGAAATGTGAACAAACAAATATTGTCTTGAATTGGGACAAGTGCCACTTGATGTTTAATGAAGGTATTTTCTTGGGCCATAAAATTTCTGAAAGAGGTGTTGAGATTGCTACAGAAAAAGTGGATGCTATTGAGAAGATGCCATGCCCGAAGGATATTAAAGGTATAAGAAGTTTCCTTGGTCATGCTGGTTTCTATAGGAGATTTATTAAAGGCTTCTCTAAAATTTCTAGGTCCTCTTACCAATATTTTGCAAAATTATGTTCATTTTGTTTATTATGATGATAGTGTAGAAGCCTTTGAAACTCCTAAGTCAACTTTTATTTCTGCACCTATTGTTCACCCACCACATTGGGATTTATCTTTTGAAATTATGTGTGATGCTAGTGATTATGTTGTTGGGGTTGTTCTAGGACAGAGAGTTGAGAAGAAGGTGAATGTTATTCATTATGCTAGTAAGACTTTGGACACTGCGAGTGAAAAATAGTTTCTAGCAGTTGTGTTTGCTTGTGATAAGTTTAGACCTTATATTGTTGATTTCAAAGTTATTATTCACACTGATCATGTTGCTATTAACTATCTTATGGAAAAGAAAGATGATAAACCTAGGTGGGTTCTTTTGTTACAAGAGTTTGACCTTCATATTGTTGATAGGAAAGGGGCTCAAAATCCCGTGGCTCATAACCTGACTATATTGGAAAATGTGCTTGATGACCCAGAACCTATTAATGTTAGTTTTGCTGATGGGCAATTAGCTGATATTAATGTTTCTCATAATACTCCTTGGTATGCAGACTATGCTAATTATATTGTTGCTATCTTTATACCTCCTAGTTTTACTAAGGAGCAAAAGAGAAAGTTATTTATGATTAGAGACACTATTTCTGGGATGACCCACATCTTTATAAAGTTTATGTTGCAAAAGACTGCCAATAGATATAGAAATAATTGGTCTAAGAAATTAGATGATGCTTTGTGGGTCTATAGAAGTTCTTATAAGAATCCTATGCGTATGTCTGCTTATAAAATGGTTTATGGAAAAGCATGTCATTTACCTCTTGAATTGGAACAAAAAGCCTTTTAGGCTGTTAAAGAACTTAACTATGACTTCAAGCTCGTAGGTGAAAAGAGGTTATTTGACATTAGATCACTTGATGAATGGCGAACCCATGCCTATGATAATGCCAAGTTGTTTACAGAAAAAGTCAAATAATGGCATGACAAGATGATCCAAAAGAGAGAATTAAAAGTGGGTGAATATGTTTTATTATGTATTTATCATCTCAGGTTCTTTGCAGGTAAACTTCTCTCCAAATGGGAAGGACCATATATTATCCAAGAAGTTTATCGTTCCGGAGCCATAAAGATCAATGATGCTGCACGTACTAACCCGAAGGTGGTAAATGGACAAAGGGTCTAGCACTATATTTCAGGTACACCATTAATGTTGAAACTAATATTATTGAGACTATTACACCGGAGGAACATATCAAGGAGTCCTTTCGGAACACTCCAGAATACTGAAAAAGGAATAGGTACACGATACGGTAAGTAAACAGACTCCGAAAATTCCACAAAAATATATTCTGTTAGTTTTGGAATATTTCGAAAAATGTAAAAATAAAAGGAAGCTGAGAGGGTCCACCAGGTGCCTACACACCACGTGGGCGCCCCCCACCCCGGGGCGCGCAATGGTGCTGTGTGGGGCCCTCACCTTCCCGACTCCATTTTCCACCCGTTTCACTTTTTATGCAAGATAAAAAAATTATATATATGTAACGCCCAAGAAGCCATCCTATCCTCATTTTGGCGCGAGGGCCTCGACATGGATAGAAGCGTATCTCGTTGTTTTGCAAGAATGGATATTGTTACAACTACATGTACTGAAAAGATGAGTATATGGAATTGACTTACACTCGCCACAAGCTACATAAAGTTCACATCAGTACACGAATATAATCAATCAGCATGAAGAAGAGCAGGGTCCGACTACAGACAAAAACAAACGATAAAATAATGACGTCCGTCCTTGCTATCGTAGGATGCCGTCCTTGAACCCATCCTAGATCGATGAAGAAGAAGATGAATGTCTAAATAGAACAATCATCGTGCTCACGTCAACATATCACTTTACCTGTACCTCTAACTGGTATTGTAGTCATCTATGAGCCATAGGGACTCAGCAATCTCATTTCCAAAGGTATCAAGACTAGCAAAGCTTAATGGGTGAGGTATGGTTAAGTGCTAAGGCTGCAGCAAGCGGCTAAGCATTTATTTGAGGTGGCTAACTTACGAGTACAAAAATAAGAGGGGATGATCTCGCATAACGAACATGAACTAATGATGATCAAATGAATGATCCTGAACACCTACTTGCGTCAAACATAACCCCATTGTGTCCTCAGTTTGAGAAGTAGCTCACGAAAGAGACGGTCACGGTTACACGCATAGTTGAGAAGTTTTTAATTAAGTTTACTTCAAGTTATCTAGAATCAAATGTTAAACAAATTTTCCAAGTTTGCCACATAACCGCGGGCACAACTTTCCGAAAGATTTAACCCTGCACGGGTGCTCAAACTATTCATCACAAGCCGCATAGAAAACCTCAACCACGAAACTCGTGATCTCTTTGGATGGCTTAGTGGAAAACCTAAACTCTGATATAACCCAAAGCATCGCCGGAAACCCGATGCACAAGATATTTCGTAAAAGATAAAACAAGTCCAGCAAGGCCGCCCGATGTGTCGACGAACCCGATAGGGGTCGCGTATCTTGTTCTCAGGACACGACCGGATAAGCTACTTTACAGGTCCTGATAGACATCGTCCATGTTGCCCCGGGGTGGCCCTGCACAGTGCTCTAGTTTGGACCAACACTCATGAGGAGTACTGGATCGGGGGTTGATTAAGTTTCCTTGTGTTAATTACTCCCTATGCGGTTCATTAGTTATTAGGAAAATAGTACCAAAGTTGGGCCTTGCCAGACCAGTTTTAAACTAAAACGAATTATCAAGGGGGTCCCCATAACAACCACGAGCGTGTTAGGAGCACTCAATTATGAACATTACACCGGTAGCCGAAACTAAGGCGACAAAGGTCGAACAAAACACCAGGCTAGAATGCCGGGCCGTTCACCTTTTACCAAGTATATAGGTGCATTAATTTAAATAGCATTAATATGGTGATATAACAAGGAACCCATGTTATCACATGGAAGCAACTACACCTACAACTAGCAACGCTATCCAATGGTTAAGCAAGCGGTAACATTTCGAATCAGTGGTTTGCTAGGTTGTAAAAAGGTTGAAGGTTTTCATGGCAATGATCAGAGGCTAACATTTAACAGGTGGTAGGCAGCGAGACATAACGAAAGAAACGATACAACTAGCATGGAATTGATAGTAATGGTATCTAGGGAAATAGTCATCTTGCCTGAGATCCCGCTTGGTAGACGAACGAATCCGTGAAGCAGACGAACCAACGTATTCGAACGGATCCTTCGATTCCGGCACGTTGCGGAACTCTATCGAGAAGAAGCAAACCATAAACAAGAATCAATACATGATATTCAACACAACACATGCACGATATGATGCACAACCTAATACGATACATGTCCATTTCAATTATACAAGGCATGGCATGGCAATTCACAACAATCAACACTACACATTAAGTGAATCTCAATATGCAACGAGTTGCATATTGATGAAACTCCAAATACGAATTATTTAGTTCACTCCCAGTACATGACAATATTAAATGTTGTTTAAACATGGCAAGAGATGAAGCATGTGATTCTACATGACATACTAGCCGGTTAACACCTAAGAACATTGAACGGAGCCATCGTTAAAAGATATCTTTAACACATGATATTATGCCATGAATGCAACACACATGCAATTTTATGAAAACACTGGCAAGAAGGATATGAAGCATGTGTCGCCATGGCGAACGAAAGGGAACCATGCAGGAAAAATGGAGAGGATGCCAAAGCAATGTTCCGGTCCCGATAACTCGATCATATACCGGTGCTAACGAATTGGGAGCTGATAACCCACAAGTATAGGGGATCGAAACAGTTTTTGAGGGTAGAGTATTCAACCCAAATTTATTGATTCGACTCAAGGGGAGACAAAGAATATTCTTGAGTATTAGCAGCGGAGTTGTCAATTCAACAACACTTGAAAAAGTTAATATCTGCATCAAAGTATTTAGTAGCAAAGTAATATGGAAGTAATCATAACGGTGGCATACGTGATAGTAGCAGTTTCGTAATGATTGTAACAATAGCAACGGAAAAGTAACTTAGCAAATATCAATATGTGGAAAGCTCGTAGGAAATGGATCAGTGATGGATAATTATGTCGGATGGCGTTCATCATCCAACAGTCATAACATAGGGTGATACAAAACTAGCTCCAATTCATCAATGTAATGTAGGCATGTATTCCATATATAGTCATACGTACTTATGGAAAAGAACTTGCATGACATCTTCTGTACTACCCTCCCATGGCAGAGGGGTCCTAATGGAAACTAAGGGATATTAATGCCTCCTTGTAATAGATACTCGGACCAAAGCATTAGCACTTAGTGAATAAATGAACTCCTCAAACTACGGTAATCATCGGAAAGAATCCCAGTTATTGTCACCCTGGGGATGCGGATCATAACTCATAATAGGTGTGTACAACTTGCAAGATAGGATCAGGAACACATATATATTCATGAAAACATAATAGGTTCAGATCTGAAATCATGGCACTCGAGCCCTAGTGACAAGCATTAAGCAGAACAAAGTCATAACAACATCAATCTCAGAACATAATGGATACTAGGGATCAAACATTAACAAAACTAACTCGATTCCATGATAGATCTCATCCAACCCATCACCTTCCAGCAAGCCTACGATGTAATTACTCACGAACGACGGAGAGCATCATGAAATTAGTGATGAAGGATGATTGGTGATGACTACGGCTTCGATTTCCCCTCTTGGAAGCCCAAATCAGACTCCAGATCTGCCCCCCGAGGAAGAACAGGAGGTGGCGGCGGCTCCGTCTCGTAAATCGTGATGAACTCTTCTCTCCATTTTTCACCCCGGACAGGAATTTATAGAAGTGGAAACAAGGTCCATGGAGCCACAGGGGCGCGCCGTGCAGGCTTATGGCTCGGTGGTGGCCCCTCTCCGATTGATTCTTTCGCCAATAATTTTTATTAATTCCAAAAATGTTCTCCATAAATTTTCGGGTCAATCCGATAACTTTTATTTCTGCACGAAAATGACACCAAGGCAATTATGCTGAAAATAACGTAAGTTCGGGTTAGTTCCATTCAAATCATGCAAATTAGAGTCCAAAACAAGGGCAAAAGAGTTTTGAAAAGTAGATACGTTGGAGATGTATCAACTCCCCCAAGCTTAAACCTTTGCTTGTCCTCAAGAAATTCAGTTGATAAACTAAAAGTGATAAAGAAAAACTTTTACAAACTCTGTTTGATCTTGTTGTTGTAATTATCTCTAACTTATATACAGATCTTCAACTCATATTATAGACTAACCACAATCACCATAATATTTACTTCTCATATTTACGTTTATGAATGGCATAATCAACTAGCGAGAAATAATAATAAGTCTCGGATGACAACAATTTTATCAAAACAATCATAATACAATATGATAAACTGGTATCTCGCTATCCCTTTCTGAGACCGCAAAACATAAATGCACAACACTTCCAAATAACAAGGACTGACTAGACATTGTAATTCATGGTAAAAGTGATCAAGTCATACTCATACTCAATATCAATTAATAACAAAGCATACATATGACGGATGTGCTCTCTAACTGGTGCCTTTTTATAAGAAGAGGATAACTCAACAGTAAAGTAAAATAGATAAGCCCTTCGCAAAGGTAAGCATTGATTTACAGAGGTGCGAGAGATCGAGCTTTTAGAAGAGGGATGAAACCAAATTTGGGACGGTATGCTTTCATTGTCAACTAACAACTAAGAGTTCTCAATATCTTCCATGCTAGATACATTATAGGCGGTTCCCAAACAGAATAATAAAGTTTTTACTCCCCCTCCACCAATCGATCACACTCCACGACGGGTCGAATCCACGGGTACCATCCACAGAAACAACAATCCTGGGGGAGTTTTGTTTCATTAAATTTTTATTTGACTTTTGTTCATGGAACTAGGCATCCCGATTACCAGGCACTTTCTCGTGAATGATAGTGAATCAACACGTATCTTGAGAACAACCCACCTATCATGGAAGATACTGA
Source organism: Hordeum vulgare subsp. vulgare (assembly GCF_904849725.1). Classification (NCBI taxonomy): domain Eukaryota; kingdom Viridiplantae; phylum Streptophyta; class Magnoliopsida; order Poales; family Poaceae; genus Hordeum; species Hordeum vulgare. Next base: position 217,518,051 of record NC_058520.1, on the reverse strand, counting down.
CATCCCCTAGTCACTACATGAGCGATTCGGGCATACAAAACAGAATATTTATTTGAAGGTTTAGAGTATGGCACATGCAAATTTACTTGGGACGGCAGGTAAATACCGCATATAGGTAGGTATGGTGGGCTCATGTGGAACAACTTTTGGTTTATTGAAATGGATGCACATGCAGTATTCCCGCTTAGTACAAGTGGAGGCTAGCAAGAGACTGGGAAGCGACCAACTAAAGAGCAACAATAGTCATAAACATGCTTTGAGATTAACCAACATTAAATGCAAGCATGAGTAGGAAATAAATCACCGTGAACATAAACATCATGGAGGCTATGTTGGTTTTATTTCAACTAAATGCGTGAACATGTGCCATGTCAAGCCACTGGAATAATTTAGAGGAGGATACCATTCTATCATACTACATCACAAGCATTTTTAATATGCATGTTGGCACTCAAGACAAACCATTATTCACTCCTAGCTCATTAAGCATGACATAAGTAACTATGATCTCTAATTGTCATGGCAAACATGTTCAATCCATAACGAACTTAATCCAGAACGATGAGCTAATCATATTTACAAAAAATAAAATAGGTCGAGTTCATACCAGCTTTTCTCCATCTCCGTCACTTCATCATATATCGTCATAATTGCCTTTCACTTGCCCGACTGAATGGTGCGAATAATAATAATAAGAGTGCACGTGCATTGGACTAAGCTGGAATTTGCGAGCAATAACTCAAAGGAGAAGACAAGGTAGTATGGACTCCCTGATAGATAAATGATAATGAATATGAGAGCCACTCAGCATGTCATCATGGTCTTCTCCTTACGACCCAAAGAAGAAAGAAAAAAATATTTATACGGGAAAGCCCCCAACAAGCAAAAAGAAGAACAAAAAATCTTTTTGGGTTTTCTTTTAACACTACAACTTAAATAGACTAGAAGGTAAATTTGGAACTTTTTTTTTTGGATTTTATCAAGGTTAATGAAACACACAAGAAGAAAACAAAAGGAAGAAATAAACTACCATGGATGGTACAAGGAAAAAGTAAGAACACCGACAGCTCGAATGAGTGTGTGAACATGAATGTAATGTCGGTGAGAAATACATAGTCCCCCAAGATTAGGCTTTTGGACTAAGTTGGTCTAAGGCCATGGGTGGAAATAACCCTCTCCTGGATAATCCGGAGGATACTCAGGGTTCCATTGGTTTGCGAGCTCCTGTGGATCCCACTGAAAAACTGGAACTTGATACGGATCGAGGGCTGGTGCAGGCTCAGGTGCTAGGGGTTGCGACATGCCCCTATATTTACAAATATCCTTGGGCATAATAGTGTACCTGCCTGAATGGATATCAAAGAAAGAAGAAGCAGGCAAAGCAATAATCTCACAATTACCCTGACTAAATACTAAGTTATAGAGCAGCCTCTTATCATTACCTTTCTTAATAAAATCATTTGCTACTATACTATCATAATCTAGATATCTTATAGGAAGTAGCATTTCCTGTTCCTCGTCATGTCTAACAGGTATCTCAAAGTGTTCAACTAAATGAGATGCATAGATACCTCGAATGTAGGGCCCTTCGAACGGTTTCAGTTCAACCGTTGGGCCACTGTAATGCCCAGACTAAAAGTTCTATCAGCAAATAAAGTGTGGCGAAGAATAGTGAGGTCAGGAGCACTGAGGCTTCCACTCTCGCCGCGACCAACTAAACATCTCCCTGCAAATAATAAATAAGAACGTAAAATAGGAAAACATACGCTGCCCGCTCTTTCCTTTGACGCCCCTCTCTCTTCCCCTAAAGTGATTGCGGATATAAAATCTTCCATGACTCTAGGACGTGGTTCACTGATGCTGCCCTCAAAAGGTATTTTGCCAACATTGCAAAATTTTGCACGAAAGTATTAGTAAGTAGGAGATACCGGACACACTTATCGTTGAGGTAATCTGTGATGCCTGCATTTTCTGCAAAATAGTAGAAATCTTCATAAATTCCGGCTGCCCTCAAGAATTCCTCACTCGGCCATTCACATGGTTGTACTTCCGTGGTGCGAGGAATATTGTATCTAGGCTTCTCATTTTAATTTTCTTTAAAACTCCGGCTTGAAGAGCCTCTCAACCATCTCCTCATATTTTCTTTCTCTGAAAAATAAATACGACATTTTTAGTGACTCCACATGAAAATGAACAAAACTCAATCAAAACTTATAGCAACTACTCCCTCAAGTGCCTAGAGGTTATATCATGCATAAAAACTACTTGAGATCCTACAAATTGGACATGCAAGCTCAAGAATAAGGTCACCACAGCAGCAAGATTTTTCAATAAATAAAGCAATAGAACAAAAACTAATTCGACCATTGGAGGAGTCACATACCGATGAACAATCCCCTAAAATAGTTTTCCAAATGGAGCTTTGAGCAAGGAGATCGAAAATGGGAGCAAGATGAGCTAAAACGCAGGTTTGAGCAATGGTCGGATTTTTTCTGGAGGAAGCAGGAGTTGATGGGTACTGGAAGAAGTGAAGGGGCCCCACGTGGGACCCACAAGCTAGGTGGGGGTGCCCTGTAAGCTTGTGGCCCACTGGTCAAGTCCCCTGATGTATTCTTAGTACCAGAAATTCTTAGATACTGCCGAAAAAATCATACTAAATTTTCAGGGTGTTCTCAGAACTTCTATTTTCAGGTCATTTTTCTATTGCACGGATAAAACGGAAAATCAGAGAAATAATAGCATTTTTACTAAATTGAAACTAAGGAATAGTAAATAAAGGTTGGGTACAGAAGGTTGTGCTTCCCAAATTCATCCATCTCATGCGTGTAAAAAAGAATCCATTAATAAGGTTGATCAAGTCTTATTGACAAACTTTTTTGAATGATATGGAACCAGAGAACTTTTGAATAACACTAGGTTACCTCAGTGGGGATATGCATGTCCCCAACAATAAGTATATAATATTTCTTTTTGACAACAGGGAGAGGAAATTTCAAGTCTCCAATAGTAAACGTTGGAATTTTTTCAATGGAGTTGATACCATGAACTTGCGGTTGTTTCTTCGTTAAGTGTACCGTATGCTTATTATAATTGACATGAAAGTGGCATTGCCTTTGTTGCAGTCAATAACAACCCCTATAGTATTCGGAAACGGTCTACCAAGGATGATCAACAAACTGTCATCCTCGGGAATATCAAGAATAATAAAGTCCGTTAGGATAGTAACGTTTGCAACCACAACAGGCACATCCTCACAAATATCGATGTGTAACACAACTGATTTATCAGCCATTTCCAGAGAGATTTCAGTAGGTGTCAACTTATTCAAAATAAGTCTATGGTATAAGGAGAACAACATAACACTAACCCTAGCTCAGAGGTCAGTGTCAGATCTCCCAGTTTCTTTGGTATTCAACCCTTAAAAGTATGATTAGCAAGCATGGTTGAAATCTCAGCTTCAGCTATCTTTCTTTTATTTGTAACAACATCTTTCATGTACTTAGCATAAGAAGACATTTTCAGAATATTAGTTAAGCGCATGCCTAAAAAGACATGCCTCAGCATTTCAGCAAAGCGCTCAAAATCTTCATCATCCTTCTTCGTGGATGGTTTAGGAGGAAAGGGCATGGGTTTCTGAACCCATGGTTCTCTTTCTCTACCATGCTCCCTAGCAACAAAATATAGTTTATCATATCTCTTATTCCTAGGTTTTGGGTTATCAAGATCAACAACAGGTTCAATCTCCACATCATTGTGATTACTAGGTTTAGCATGGACATGAACATCATCATTAATATAATCACTAGGTTCATGTTAATAACCAGATTGTGTGTAGGCATCAGAAATAGAGATATCATTTGGGTTTTCATGTGACTCTACAACAGGTTCACTAGCAGCATACAAAGTCATCTCGTCATTCTTTTTCTTTTTGCTAGAAGGACCAGGTACGTCAATATTACCTCTCTGAGAATCTTGCTCAACTCTCTTAGGATGGCCTTCGGGATACAAAGGTTCCCGAGTCATTCTACCACCTCTAGTCACAACTCTAACAAAATGATCATTGTACTTACTAATAATCTCATTGAGCAAATCATTTTATGCCTTAAGTACCTGTTCTACTTGAGTAGTTACCATGGAAGCATGTTTACTAATAAGTCTAAGGTCATTAACAGTTCTACTCATATAATGACCCAAGTGACCAAACATGTAAGCATTATGCTTCAGTTGTCTACAACCATAAGCATTGAAATTTTCTTGTTTAACAACAAAGTTATCAAATTCATCCAAGCATTGGCTAGCAGACTTATTAAAAGTAATGTTACCTTCATAAAATCTACAAAGAAAATTTACCTCTACTACCTGTGTTGGGTTATCAAGACCATGTATTTCTTTAATAGGTGGTAGATTCTTACAATCTTCAGCTTTAATACCTTTTTCTTTCATAGTTTTCTTTTCATTTTGCATGTCTTCATGACTAAGGAATAGAATAACCTCTTTTCTTTCGAGTTGGTTCCGGAGGTGGTACGGGAATAGTCCAATCATTATCATTGCTTGAGAGGATGATCACGCAAAGCATTAAGTAGCTGCAGAAGCCTCCCCAAGCTTGTGGGAGACTCTCTTCTTCAATTTCCTCAAAGTTAAATATTTCCTGTAAGGCAGCTTGTTTCTTATGGGCGGGAAAATAATTTTCAGAGAAGTAGTAATCATATCCTGGGGACTACGCACACAACAAGCACTCCTGGAATTGATAAATTTGCCGTCTGTCGTGCCTTTGCCGTCTGCTGACGCATGGCAAAGATGCTCTTTGCCGTCAGCTGGCACAAAGCAGACGGCAAAGAGGTTGCTGATGGCAAAGGTTTTATTTTCCGTCGGCCACCTCTTTGCCATCTGCCAGCGGACGGCAAAGATGCGCCAGGCAGACGGCAAAGATTGTTGTCGTCAGCTCTATCTTTGCCGTCTGCCTCTCCCTCTTTGCCGTCTGCTAGCAGACGACAAAGGGGATGGCCACATAACGGCAGCGCTCGGTCCCTCCCACCACATCTCCCCACCTCTCTCTCCCCCCACTCCCGACCTCTATCTTTCTCCCACACTCCCCACCTCTCTGTCTCTCCCACGCCGCCCGCACCACCACCACCGCACCGCCCCCTGCCTTCCTCCCACTCGCTCACACTGGGGTCTCCCCGTGCCTCTGGGCCGCGCTCCAGCTCCGGCGCCTTGACCCAGCCGCCGCGGTCACTCTCATACCCCGATACGCGCCCCACATATGCAGCCTCCGCCTCGCCAGTCGCGCCCTTATTTCGCACCGCCGGCCTCAGCTCGCTCCGCCTCTCTGGCTGCCGCGACCTCACTAACGCCGCGCTCGCCGTCCTCGCCGTGCGCCATGGGGCCCTCGCCGAGCTCCACATCAGCCCCGACCTGCTCGACCGAATCTCCAGCGACGCCCTCCGCAGCGTCGCCCTCTGCTTCCCGCGCCTCCGCTGCCTCCGCCTCTCTAGCCTCGCCGAGCTCCACATCAGCCCCGACCCGCTCGACCAAAGACTATTTGGATTCTTCTGCCTTCACAACTGCACTTACCCTCTCTTTTGATTCACTAATTTATTTATTTTCAATTTGGATTCAAAGGCTAATGGAGTGGTTGCATCTGGTGGTGTTGATTTTGCAGAAATTCCTGATATTACAGGCAGCAAACCAATCATTTGATATTTGAGGGACATCAATTAGTAGGCTTTTTCAGGAAGCAGTGGTGTTGGCAAATAAAAGGATGCTTTAGGTATACTCTATTTTACATTGTTCAATTGGTTCGATGACATCCGTATGTGATTGACTGATTAATTAGGAATGAAAATATTCCTTTCTATTAGAAATTTGTATGGTAGGTTGCGCCTGCTGATTCCTAATTTGTTCTAGCTTACTAACTATAAGCTATAGTGTACTTCCACGGTAATGCAGTAAAGGATGAATTACTGGCTATGGATGATTACTATGAGCGGGTCTGATATTATGAGTTGTAGGTTTCTTAAGCTACATGTCTTGTGATGGTTAAGTTGTTTAGGCAATAGAAATACTAGATCAGTTTAATTCTGTAGCAATGCAACTAAGCAGGGGTACAGTAATGTAGATAAGCAAGGGTTGGAATGCGTCACTCTTTGTTATGAACAAATGGCCTAGGTAGCAGCGATGCTGTTACTGGGTTGTATTTGATCTGAGTGAAGTGTAGCCAATTGAAGGTAATTTGAAGATCCTACATTAGAGTATATTCCGTTTTCGTTAACCCACAACAGAGTATGTATAGGGAAGTATATACTTTTGTGAACCGTTTAGTGCTCGCATCTCTTACTGTAATGTATTAGGCTGTTCATGTTCTAATTTTTCAGCATTTTGTTCACATGAAAGGTGCTTCCTATAATACCATCATTGAATTTTGACTGTTTAAAGGAAGAAAACACAAACTTATCTGCACTAAAAATTCAGCCTTCTACATTTCATTTGTGTTGAACTATCACCATTTGGTCCATATGTACATTTCCATGCTCAAAGAATGCAGGATTTGACGTGGTTGTTTGAAATAATGAAATTTATGGGACACAAAGGCCGCACGAACTTGTGTTAGTTCAAGTAACACTCTTCTTATGCTTCCTACTTGTGTTGTACTTCTTCAGTGTCCATAGATTGCGTCCATATTCCTACTTCTCTTACAAAATTTGTTGAAGTTCAGATATGTAAACAACCTTATTTCTTGCATAAGCTTGATTGTGTTTTTTAGTGATAATTATGATAGGATGGATGATCTCACATCGATTATGTACTGCCGGGTCTGCCCTTTGCTGTTCGTGCTACTTTGGCTTGCATTGGATCGATTGTCACATGTACTTCCATAAGGTTGCAAACAATGGTTCAGTACGACCACTTCCTTCCTAATTTTACTTATCTGTCCACATTATATAGGATGGACCTAATAACTAACATGAGGTAAATTGTAACGAATGTGGACTATATATATAGTGTCATATTTCATAAAAATATTGTATGACGTTTATAACTTGGCCATTCTTCTTCAATTTTTGGTTCAGTTAGATGTATTTCACAATGCTCCTGCACAATCAGATTCTTGAGTCACATTCGCAAGCTCTTAGCTTGTCCACCATCTGCCTTTAATGCCCCTGGCTTGTTAGTTCCTATTAGCTCCTAGCCTGTTCACCATGTGCGGCATTTGTAGTTTCGTACTGCTATTGTGAAGCATTTTGTTTGTTTGTGTACATGGTTCAGAAATAGATGTGATGCCAATTTGCCATGGCTATGCAAATGGTAGACATGGCCAAGCAGCCCATGTAATTGTAGTTGATGCATTTTCCTAGTCTGTGTGGAGGGTTAAATTGTAGTTGTTGGACACCATTTATGATTGATATGCTTGCCTGAGTTAGAAGCATTTGTAGTATTGCTAGCTAGCAGGATTACTTTTTTAGAAGACCATGCTTTCCTATTTTCAGCTGTTATTTTCTGAACTCGAAAATTGGCAAACAATAACCTTCACTTTTCAAACAACATTGGTTGAATCTTTCATATTTGTTTACTGTTTCTTTCGGCTACTATTTATTGTAAGATACGCAGTGTTGTGGTCGTATCAATCTGATCTGAAGGTCCTATTTGTCCAATAATATGCGAGCTGACCTGCTTCAGTTGACATGGTTTTGGTGGAGACCGCGGGCGCCGACCTGGTGTGCCTCGAGTCCATGGCCTTTGGCAATGTCTCCGTCGAGGCCGCTGGCGTGGCGCGGCCCGATGAACCAAGCCAGGGAGTCGCTGGGGCCGGATCTCCCCACGCCCACGGATGAGTCGCCCGCCCCTGCTGTTGTTCCCGTTGCCGCTGGAGAGGAGTAGCAGCAATTTCCCGCCGTCGCTATTGGGGACCAGCAGCCACTTCCAACCGCAACACCATCGGCCGCCGCCCCCACATCAATCTTTGATGTCGGGTAGAGGGGCATCCCAGTGCAGCATCTCCCTCCAACAACCTCAATTTCTAAGGTGATCCCCTTCCAATTTGTAAGTTTGATGGATGAGGATCTCTGGATCTGGCTGATTAAATTAGCAAATAAATGACATATGATTTGTCTTTGAATTCTAGCTGATTTTTTGACAACCAACCATATTAAAGTCTGAATAAGCTCCTTATCAGAAAAAAGGTCTGAAGAATATCAACATGATCACATAGTGAATCAAGTAGAAGTATAGGACGAATTTATCCTACAACTATGCATGGTTTTCGTACAGGGAGAATGACTCCATCTTTTTTTTCTACTACTCTATCGAATGACTATATGGATTAACATATAGACTCATGTGCACATTTTTATTGCAAAAGAGGATCAACAATATGCACATTTTTATTTTATAGTTTTATAAGAGCCAAATCAAGTTGTTATATTTTTATTTTACTTTTTAACACAACATTAGCTGTGAACAAAAAGGAAAAAGGAGAAAAAATAAAAAACTGGCTGAAAATGTTCCACAACAGAACCTATAGTTTGAACGGGCTCCAGGATTATACTACATAATATACTTTCATGCTCCAGGTTAGATTTGGAAGCAATATAGCTGCACAAAGATGAGCCATCATTCAAACTGTGAATCCTGATTATAGCTGCAGGAGAAGAATATGATACCTTGTCAACCATATAAAACAGAACTAATTACTAGAGCTTCTAAAATAAGGGATCATTTCGAAGACAACACATGGGAAGATATTCTCATCTCAATAGTTATATAAAATATGAACATATCACAGTCTTTCTACTTTTGTATTTGTTTTGATATAGGTATGAACTGAACATTTGGGGTGATGCGACCTAGTCCTCGAGCGTTCTTAGTTGTTTTGGCCGTTTTGCTTTTTCTAAATCCTATAATGTACTTTATCCAGTTAAAAAAATGTACATTATCAATCAAACCTAGAGCTACATAATGTCCTTTCTCCCTTGTTTCAATTGCAGAGACTCCTGCTTTGAGAGTTTTTTTTCTAGGGTTGATTGCTAAGGTTCTTATTTTATTTTCCAGCTCATTATAGGTTGTGCCAAGGGAGCAACGAGCATTGAAGATCTTGCAGAGAAGTTCCCTGATAAGATTGTTAAGGTCATCTATTTCTTCAACTTGATTTTGGATCAATGCATATATATCTTGAGTAGCAGCTTCACTTGTCATAAGAGAGATACAACACTACATTTAGTTAGCATCGATTTCATAATCTGTTGGGTAGTCCTATTTCATTGATTGTATGTTGAAAGAAGATGTAATCTTATTGGTTTTCACATTAGATGCCTCTTGTAATGTTAGTATTTTTTTGTCAGGCCTTAACAAGTTGTCTACATATATGCAATGAACATTCCCGCATATATGCACCTTCTACCTCTTCTTCTTTTACTTATTATTCTTTTAGTATTTTTTCTTCTTCTACTTCTTCTAACTTTCTTAATTACTCTCCTTTTTGCAGATTTGATTAATTTCATGGAAGCTGGCATTGATGGACTGTTAGTGTTTAGTTTTTTCATTTGTATTGATGAACGATGTAAAACTTATGTATGTATATATATGGATGAACTATGTGAAACTACGTATTGTGCTAGCCTTTGTGTTCTCTAGCTTGTTAAATATTTCATGATGATGTTGGAAATATATATGCTGTGAAATATATGTGTTGAAGATGTCTAAAACTATATATGCTGTGAAATATGTATATAGATATAGTATAATGTGCTAGCCTATGTGTTCTCTAGCTTGTTAAATATTTGATGATGATGTTGGAAATATATATGCTGTGAAATATATGTGTTGAAGATGTCTAAAACTATATATGCTGTGAAATATGTATATAGATATAGTATAAAAATGTAGGGAAATAAAAGAAAACAGACAAAAAAGGAGCAATACAGGCTCTTTGCCGTCAGCCCCCTCATGGCAATGGGGGAAGGGAAGACGGCAAAGAGGGGAGAGAGAGGGGTTGTGTGCCCCCTTTGCCGTCAGCCCCCTCATGGCAAAGGGGGGAGTGCAGACGACAAAGAGGGGAGGCCTGCCGTTAAAACTTAACGAGGCCGTTGCAGTATATGCCGTCCCATTTAATTTGCCGTCTACCCCCTGATGGCAAAGATTCTTTGCCGTCCGCTTTGAAAAAGCAGACGGCAAAGAACCTCTTCACCGGATTTTTTTTGGCTGTCTAATTTGCCGCCTGCTGACCGACGGCAAAGGCTTTGCCGTCCGTGGTTCCCTCCTTTGCTGTCCGCCATGGCGGACGGCAAATTCTCAGATTCCTATAGTGCAGGAGCAAGAGAATTAAACCATATCTGAGCATCACTCTTTAACGAGAACGGAAACAGCTTAAGAATATAGTATTAACGAATTTTTTTCCTCATGAGTTAATAGGGTGGCTATATCATTCATTTTAGTACGGTGTGCCTCCACAGTTTCAGATTCATAACCATGAAAAGGATCTGATTTTACCAAAGTAATTAAGTCTGGATCGAAAGAGAATTCATAATCCTTATCAGTAACACACAAAGGTGAAGTAGCATACTGGGGATCATATTGCATTCTAGCATTCAAAGATTTTTCCTTCCACATGCATAGCAATTTCTTAAGATCATCTCTATCCTTATAAACAAGAAAGTCCCTAGCTACTTCTCCGTTCATAACATAACCCTCAGATATATTAGGCAATTCATATCTGGGAGAGCTAGGTCTAGTAGGTGCATCATGATTTTCAGTTTCAATAATTTCATCAGATTCAGAAATATTATCAGTTTCAGCATTCACTCTAGCAATTTGTTCATCAAGAAATTCACCAAGTGGCACAATAGTATCAAGCAAAGTATCATCATAAGCATCATGCATAGCAGAAGTAACATCATCATTACTTGGAACGTATCAGATTCAGTAGCATGTGGTGGTGTTGCAAATTTACTCATAACAGACGGTGAATCAAGTGCAGAGCTGGATGGAAGTTCCTTACCCGCCTTCGTAATTGAGGGGTAGATCTTGTTTTAGCGTCTTACAGATTCTTCATTATGATCAATAGATATAAATTCCAAGTGGCTCAGAGAATAAAGCTATGCTGCCCGGCAACGGCGCGAGAGAAAGGTCTTGATAACCCACAAGTATAGGGGATCGCAACAGTTTTCGAGGGTAGAGTATTCAACCCAAATTTATTGATTCTTGAGTATTAGCAGCTGGGTTGTCAATTCAACCACACCTAAAAAACTTAATATCTGCAGCAAAGTATTTAGTAGTAAAGTAATATCGAAGTAACGGTAATGGTGGAAAACATGACAGTAGGAGTTTCGTAGTGATTGTAACAATAGCAACGGAAAAGTAACTTAGCAAAGATCAATATGTGGAAATCTCGTAGGAAATGGATCAGTGATGGATAATTATGTTGGATGGCATTCATCATGCAACTATCGTAACATAGGGTGATACAGAACTAGCTCCAATTGATCAATGTAATGTCGACATGTATTCCATATATAGTCATACGTGCTTATGGAAAAGAACTTGCATGACATCTTTTGTCCTACCCTCCCGTGGTAGCGGGGTCCTACTGGAAACTAAGGTAAATTAAGGCCTCCTTTTAATAGAGAACTGGACCAAAGCATTAACACTTTGTGAATACATGAATAACTAAAACTACGGTAATCATCGGAAAGAATCCTAGTTATTGTCACCCTGGGGGATGCGGATCATAACTCGTAATAGGAGTCTACAACTTGCAAGATAGGAGCAACAACACATCTATATTCATGAAAACATAATAGGTTCAAATATGAAATCATGGCACTCGGGCCCTAGTGACAAGCAATAAGCATTGCAAAGTCATAGCAAAATCAATCTGAGAACATACTGGATACTAGGGATCAAACCCTAACAAAACTAACTCGATTACATGATAGATCTTATCCAACCCATCACCGTCCAGCAAGCCTATGACGGAATTAATCAGGAGCGAGAGAGCATCATAAAATTGGTTATGAAGGATGGTTGGTGATGAGGACGTCCTCGATTTCCCCTCTCTGGAGCCCAAATCAGACTCCAAATCTGCCATCTCGAGGAAGAACAGGAAGTGGCAGCGGCTCCGTATCGTCAAATACGATGAGCTCTTCTCCCGGATTTTTTATCCCCGGATAGGAATATATAGAAGTGAAAACGTGGTCGGTGGAGCCACAGGGGCCCCACAAGCCAGGGGCCGCGCAAGTCATAGCAAAATCAATCTGAGAACATACTCCAGGCTTGTGGACCTGTGGTGGCCCCTCTCCGATTGATTCTTTCGCCAATATTTTTTATTAATTCCAAAAACATTCTCTGTAAATTTTCAGGTCAATCCAAGAAATTTTATTTCTACAAAAAAATAACACCAAGGCAATTATGTTGAAAATAGTGTTAGAATGGGTTAGTTCCATTGAAATCATGCAAATTAGAGTCCAAAACAAGGGCAAAAGAGTTTGGAAAGTAGATACGTTGGAGACATATCACGAGCATGTGCGTGTCATGCCAAGAATGATGGGGTGATCCCGGTTACCGGGTTGCCATGTGTCGGGGCAAGAAAAAAGAGGGCCAACATGCAACTAGGATGGCATTTACGAAAGGGACAACATCGAATCTCATACGACAATGCATTCATCCACGGGTATCGTCTTGGCGGTATACCTTTGAAGCGTGCCTCTCGGAGCGGGTCAAGTCGTAGTGGTGTAGTTGTACATGGGTCGTCGTGGACGCCATGCAAGTAGTCCTTCCTGTGATGGTAGTTGAAGTAGTGGTACACGGGTCTTCGGCGACGTAGTCGTAGGTGAAGAACTTGACGAATCCGATATCGTTTCGAGTCGTAGTGGAAGTAGTGGTACTCGTGCCCATAGCCGTACACTGTCGTCATGGAAGTAGCGACGTAGTGGTACACGGCAACGGTTTTGTCGGATCCTCAGCGACAACCAATTTACACTTGCGGTAGTGGTACATGCTCGAGGCAGTCCTTGAATAGTCGATCGTTCGAGGACGGACTACTGGGTCCTTATGAACCAAAGTGCCGGTGGTCTTGGCAACATAAAAAAGGCAGCAAGGTAGGGCAATGAGACAGTTCGCGGGCAGCCATCCAAAACACATCAGCAGAAGGGCCCGAAGGCATCAGCGTGGGCAGCACAACAGGGGCTGGCGCGAATAGCAACAGGAGGTGGTCGTGGGGTTGGATGGCGTGGAACGACAGCGCTGGAGGCGAGGGGTGCCTGCGGTCGGCGGCTCCAGCGAGCAGGGCGAACTGGCGGTGGATAGGAGCACGGATGCAACACAGGCGATGGAGGTCGCTGACGGTCACGGGGCTCTATTGGAGGCTCGCAACGCAAGCTCACAGGAGCTGTAGCAGGTCGAGCAGAGGAGGTTCGGCCTTGGCGTTGGCTTGCACGCAAGCTCGACAGAGCTCCGGCGAGGCATCTGGTGGTTGGGGCTACGGTGGGTGTTTGTTGGGGCCTCCATGACGGCTTTGATGTGGTACACACAGAAAGAGAAGGCTCGAGGGAGAGAGAGAAGGAGAGGAAAGGGAGAGGGGAAGGACGGAACACGGGAGCATCCTGCTGGACCCAGTCATGGACGACGGCTCCAACGGTCATTGCTGCAGGGTGCGGGGTTTCATGTGAGGGGATCTCGGGATGCAAGCGGAGGCGGCTGATGGCGGCTAGAGGTGCTAGATCCCCGGGGCAGGGCGGAACACGACATGGTGGGGCGAGCCGGCGGAGGAGTTGTGTCTCGGGCGAGGCGCCTCCAGGGCGCTCGGGGTCGGCAGGTGCAAAACGTGGCGCGGCGGCTGGGGATCTCGGATCTAAGAGGGGAACGAGGAGGGGATCTGGAGGAGGTTGGCTGCGTGGGTTTCTGGGCAGGGCGGCGCACAAGGAAAAAAACAAGGAATGTGACAAAAGTAGGGTTTCATCTGAAATTGGTATACGATGGTCTATATATAGGGAAAAGAATCTAGCTCACGACCTTCCGATCGTAATCGAGCGGTCACGGTTAAATAGGTTAGGGGTCCAATGGACAAACCGATGACAGTTTGCAGTAAAACGGGGTTGATCCAAACCCAACGGTCACGACCGTATGATTCAGGTTCTGTGAGGTTTTTCGACTAGGTTTCACGAAGGTTGGTGCACTGTGCAGAGGGGCTAGGCGGAGATGAGAGTGAAACCGGGCAACCCGGCATCAAGTTTTAAAAACCGAAAACGTCCAATGAAATGACTGGCTATAGTTCCGCTATATGTTTAACGATTTGGGTATCAAACGAACTCTGATTGCACCAAAATTTTGCACGCGTCCTACCTACATTAGAATAAGACCGCACACCAATTTTAAACCCAATCCGAGAAAGTTTTAGACACACTTTGAAAAACAAGATTTTAACGATGTCGTGGGCACGTGCGTGTGTGGTTGGTCTAAAAACGGCCAATGCCTAAAACGGAGAGAACCGACAGCTAATAACGGATGCAAGTGTTGAAAACTGGCAGCAATGGAGTACTAATGCAATGTGGATGATGCGAAGGATGCGATGATGAATGCGACAAACAATTAAATCACACAACGACAATGTACTAAAAGGGGAATCTTCTGGAGCATCGATCTCGGGCTATTACAATATACTCCCCGGATTTATTTGACCACCACATCGCGAGATATCTTCTGTTCTTGTTTCTTGCTATTTTCTGGAAGATCCAAAAATATGTCGTCCCAGGAATCTATAGGGGAGAACCATGTTCCCCAAGCTTATGAAGAAACGGATGCTGATCTGGAGAGGGTGGATTTTACAAAGGTCAAGGAAGAGTTACTCAAGAAAGCAAAGGGCAAGATGGAGGCAGAGAATCTAGACGCGAAAGGAGGACAATCTACTTTGAAGGAAAAGGAAGTGGAGGAAGAGGATATCCTTCAACCTTACTATCACCTTCTACCCCCATCTCTTATCGAGTCCTTGCGGTTATGTGAAATAACTCATGTTCGTAAAAGTTATATCACCCGTGAAGTTATTTTGTTGGTGGAACACATCACAGTCCTCAGAAGGATGAACCATAGATTGATTGCTCTTATGGAGCTAAAAGATAGGATTGCTTCATCACCACCATCACCTAAGGAGGAAGCTTGATCATATGGGTATGGGCACTCCCCTTGGCCCGTTCCAAGCTTGGGAGAGGTGCCCCGGTATCGTATTACCATCACTCTTATTATCTTTACCTATTTTCAGTTTGATCCTTAGTTATTTTGTGATCTAGTAGAATAAAAGTTTAGTGTGATCTATCTTTGAGTGCTAGTTTATTTCCATATATCTATGTAATCGTGTGTGAGTTATATAATAAAGGGTGCTAGTTTTCTTATGATCTAACTTTGAGTGCTAGTTTTTCTTCTTTACTCTTGTCTTCTAATCAAAAGCAATGAAATAATGAAAAGAAAAAGATCATAGGCTAATCTTATGGTGAGTAATGACATCACATAAGGGAGAGTATAAATGGTAAACTTTATTGATTGTTGACAAAGATAACATTGGTCAATGATGCAATTCATGAAGAAGTTAATTAGGAAGAGAAGGTTCACATGCAAATATTCTATCTTGGACATCTTTTATGATTGTGAGCACCCATTAAATATTATATGTCAAACGGTTGATGTTGGACAAGGAAGACAACATAATGAGTTATGTTTGTTCATATTCACATAGAAGTAATATTGTCATGGATCCTCCAACATGGGGTGCGCGCCCAATACATTTGCTAGCCAAAATCTCTGCACTAAGTAGAAATACTACTTGTGCATCGAAAACACTTTAACCAAATACATGCCATAAGAGTCCACCATAACTAACTATGGATTGAGCAAGATCACTCAAGTAAGTTGTCATCGGTGCAATAAAGCAATAAAAATTGCTCCTAAATATGTACGGTCTTTTATTGTAATGGTAAATAATCGTGGTACGAACTTGTGATGGCAAAGAATAAAAGTGACAGACTGCATAAGAAAGTTTGCTATCATAAGTGGCAATATCACGTTCCATTCTTTGCACTAATAGTGAGTGCATCCCAAATTAAAAGTGCACGACGACCTCTGCTTCCCTCTGTGAAGGGCCTATCATTAATTTTATGCAAAGAGTCAATGTTATCCCTCTATTCCTTTTATTTTATCCTTTCGCAAGCGTGATGTGGTGGGGAAAGATCTAGGCACATATATCCACTTGAATGTGGGTGGCCATGAGTTATTATTGTTGACATCACCCTTGAGGTGAATAAGTTGGGACTCCTATCTTCCTCTGTGTCCGGTTTAAACTTGATGTTGTGTATGTATGGGCCGAGTGTTAGCAATCATGCAAGACTAGATGATAGTTGAGTATGTGTACTTGCCAAAAGGCTCCTACATGTGACCCTTCCTGAAAGTACAATGAATTGCAATTGCATTTATGACTGAGAACATAGTTTGTTAGTTTTCAAGAAATTTTATGCTTCATACTTCAACATTGTGGTGAATTGTTACTTCCTCATGAGCAGTCTATGATGATATTTATTGTTGTCATGTTATTGTTCATTATGCTGCCATGTTCGTATTTTTCTTTTATCGACGCCTCTGTCTCTAAGCATGTGGGCATGTTTTTCGATTTCGGCTTTTGCTTGAGGACAAGCGAGGTCTAAGATTGGGGGAGTTGATATGTCCTTTTGCATCATGTTTTATGGCTGCTATTTATGAAGTTTTTGATCAATATAACCCTTCATGGAGTATTTCTAATGCCTTTTCTCTCTTAATATGCAAGATTTACACAACGAGGGAGAATGCCGACAGCTGGATTTCACGGCCTGAAAAAGCTACATCAGAGATACCTATTCTGCACATCTCCAAATGGGTTGAAACTTCAAGGAGAATAATTTTGTAATATAAAAAATTACTGGACCAAAGATCCACTAGAGGAGGCAAGCGAGGTGCCCACACAACATCAGGGCGCGCCCTGGTGCTGTGTGGAGCCCCTGGCCCACGCCTACCCTCCTCCTTCTGGTATATTAGTCATTTTACCCTAAAACTTTTATGGGGAGACTTCCGGGACGAGGCACCGCCACCTTGAGGCGGAACTAGAGCAGGAGTACTTTTGCTCTCTGGCATGCTGATTCTGCCGTGGACACTTCCCTCTGAGGTGGGGAATCAAAGCCTTTGTCATCATCAACAATCCTCTGATCTTGGAAGGACCAATTTTCATCATCACCATCAAGAACACCATCTCATCTCAAACCCTTGTTCATATCTTGTATTCAATCTTTGTATCAGAACTTCAGATTGGTACCTGTGATTTGCTTGTAGTGTTAATTACTTATAATAGTTAATGCTAGTTGGTTTGCCTCTTGAGATATTAAATGTTCGGAACCTTTATGTTATTCCATACCCCTCTCATCTTGAACACCATGTTGATAAGTGAGTAGTTACTTTTGTTCTTGAGGACATGGGAGAAGTCTTGTCATAAGTAATCATGTGAATTTGGTATTCGTTCGATATTTTTGATGATATGTATGTTGTTATTCTCTTAGTGTTGTCATATGAACATTGACTACATGACACTTCACCATTCTTGGTCCTAAGGGAACTCATTGTGGAGTAGTAATAAGATGATGGGTTAATAGAGTGGCAAAAGCTTAAGCCCTAGTTTATGCGTCATTCTGTAATGGGCTGATTTGGATCCAAACGTTTATTGTTACGGTTAGACTTTGTCTTAGTTCTCTTTTTGTAGTTGCAGATTCTTGCGGGGTTGGTAATCATAAGTGGGAGGCTAGTTCAAGTAAGAACAGCACCGAAGCACCGGTCCACCCACATACCAAATCATCAAAGTAACAAACGGGAATCAAATGAACATGGTGAAAGTGACTAGATAAAATTCCCGTGTGTCCCCAAAAACGTTTGCATCACTATAAGTACTTGTTCCGACCTGTCCTTTGCACTCAAAAGGACTGGGATCTCTTTCTGCACTTTATTTACATATGTCCCTAGTTAGTCGCTAAAATTATCTTGCTACCAAACTATCTATTACCGCTTATTTCAGAGCTTGCTGAAACTACCTTGCTAAAAACCACTAGTCATTTCCTTCTCCTCCTCGTTGGGTTCGACACTCTTACTTATCAAAAGGACTACGATTGATCCCCTATACTTGTGGGTCATCAATGACACGCTGGGAGACAGATGACGCCCAGTTGACTCCCGTCCTATAGGCGTGTCAAGATACCAAGCCACAACCAGCTCGTAAGTGGCACGAGATTGCCGGGAACGCACCCCCGCTCGCTGATGGAGATATGTACCTAGAGTAGGGTCATAGGCAGACCTAGATGTCCTAACTAAGGGCACCTCATTAAATACTTGAAGACCA
Organism: Hordeum vulgare subsp. vulgare; assembly: GCF_904849725.1. Taxonomy (NCBI): domain Eukaryota; kingdom Viridiplantae; phylum Streptophyta; class Magnoliopsida; order Poales; family Poaceae; genus Hordeum; species Hordeum vulgare. Next base: position 217,499,660 of record NC_058520.1, on the reverse strand, counting down.
CAAGGAGGATTCCGACTAAAAACCAATAGCGTCTGAGTCACTTGGTAAGAAATCACTCAAAAGATTTTCCCCTTCACTCGACAACCAACTTCCACTCGGAAGAAGCCAGTCGACGCAGAAGACCAGAAGCCACTCCTGGGAGGCCAACAGGCAAGCGTTTGTCTGGTCATCACAAGTAACGTTAACTACGTACGTTATCAGTAACGAACACTTTAAAACTCCATTGATCAAACCCTTAGTGGCCTGATATTGATGAGGGGCAACACACTCTATATAAGACACCCCTCCCCTCTGGCAGAAGGGTTCGCACCCCCTGTAACAAGCATTCCACACTGCAAGAGCCTAAGAGCACTGAGACATAGGGATGTTACCTCCATAAGAGGTGCCTGGACTAATACATCTTGCGTACAAGCTTGTCATAGCTAGGCTACCCTGTCCTTTCGTCCCCTACAACTCTACCGTCAGGTTCATTCCCACGACAGTTCGCGCCCACTGTGGGGCAAGCGTCTAAGAGACTTCCAGAAAGTTTGCGATTTTCATTCTCCGTCATGTCTTCCGGCTGCGATTCATTCTTGAGCGGCACGATCCATTTCGGCGCGCTCGTCTTCGTTGCCAATGACTCAACATGGCTTTAGGAGGCGCCTCTTGACATCAAGGCACTCCCGATCCGTGGGGCAACGCACTTCCGTGCAAGCTCCTTCAGCATACTCCTTCGGCAGCCATCAACTCCGGTGTCGACCGTTCGCTCCGCTTCTCGTCATCACAAGCAATCCAGTCACTCACGACTTCAGCGATGGGTGAAACACGCAGTGGCTCGCCCGGTGTCATCTCCGTAGATTGCTGCAATCGAGCCTGCCGAACCTCTTCAGGGCGTGATCTACTCAGGGGCAGATCAGTCTGATGTTCCTTACGAGTGCGAGAGTTGCAATCTTGCGGTGGAGGTCTTCATGGTGGGTTCTATGGAGAGCCCTCCTGGGTTCAGTCACTGCCAACGCGAAGTTGGAGAATATCGAGTGGACACGCCCGCTGTCGCCCTCCAGTTTCCAGTCGGCATCAGCGACAACTCTTTTCGAGTGGACCATAGAACAACGTCGAGGTATTTCGTACTCCGGTAATAAATGTTGTAGCTGACGCTAAGATAGCAGATTCCATTCAGCCATCAGACTGAGAGGCTTGAAGAGGCTTAGAGAAGATTCGTACTTTGCTTCAAGTAGCATAGCAACAAAACTCAGCTATGTCACAGTCGCTCAATAGGTTGCACAGTAGTTCAACTAGAGCAGATACAGTTCGTTCTGTTTTTAGTCCAGGGTCACCTCAGCATCAGATAGACGGAGGTTACCGAGAGAATCAACACAGAGATCAGGGCGGAACCAGTTCGCTCCCCGGTACCACCGTGATGACCGTCGTCGGGTGCATTCTCCTCTGACGAGTGGTATGTATGTGTCCCGACACTATGAGGATAGGCGCCCGTTCGACAATGAGAGCAGTCCTAGGTTTGATGCGAGAAATGTACTCGCGCACAGGAGGATTGACATGGATAGAGCTCATAGAGATGATTTTGACAGAGATCGTTTGAGTGGAAGCGACACTGCAGTTTCTGGCCCCGGGTGCTTCAGTAGAGCAATCCGTTCAGCTGATATTCCCCCGGAACTTAAGGTTTGCGGTTGGAATAAGTAAGTTTGTAGGAGAATCTAAGCCTGAAACATGGCTTGATGACTATCGAGTGGAAGTGCAGATTGGTGGAGGTAACGACAGCGTTGCTATGAAGCATTTGCCTCAAATGTTGGATGGCTCGGCCAGGGCATGGCTGAATCAGTTGGCTCCTTCTAGCATCTATTGCTTGGAGGATCTCGCCCGAGTGTTCACCAAAACAATCGAGGACACATGCAACCGTCCCGCTGGTTTGTCCGAGATGCAGCTTTGCGTGCAGAATCCAAATGAATCTTTGAGATATTATATCCAGCGTTGGACCACCCTTCATCACATGGTGGAGAACGTTTTCGAGCACGAGGCAGTGTGTGCTTTCGAAGCTAGTGTTAGGTACATAGAGTTATATTTGAAGTTTGGTCATACATGTGACATGTCCATGAGCAAATGATGGAGATTGTTGCCTAATACGCCAATGGAGAAGAAGAAGACCGCATCTGCAGCGGTAAAGGAAAAGCAGTCGACAACGATATTGGCGGCAATTTCAATCGGAAATATAAGCGCAAGGCTGATGGTTCTACTCCAGCAGAAGGAGTTGCCTTGCCGACACATGGAAAATTCTAGGGAAGACCCAAAGGTCAATTTCCCCCAAAGAAGTCTCAGAATCAGTCAGATGATCTGGATCTACCGTGTGCAATCCACACGAAGAAAGATGAAGATGGCAATCTGATATTTCCCAAGCACACCACTTATCAGTGTAGGCTATTGATCAAACAGTTGAAAGATACTCCGTCGAGTGAGAAGACTCCTAAGAAGGAGGATGAAGAAGATAAGGAAGAATTTCCAAGGATTAACGCCACCATGATGATTTTTGCTGATGTAGAGAGCATAAGTCGATTGAAGGTCATTAACAGAGAGGTCCACATGGCAGTTCCGACCACCCCCTCATACCTCAAGTGGTCTCATACTCCCATAACGTTCGATCAGTCGGATCACCCTGCTCACGTCGCTACCCCTGGTTGACAAGCTTTGGTGGTCGACCCAGTTGTGGGAGGAGTTCGTCTTCACAAGGTCTTGATGGATGGTGGGAGTGTGTTGAACATTCTCTATGTAGAAACCCTCAAAGGAATGGGTATTCCGATGTACCGATTGAGTGAAAGCAATACACAGTTCCACGCGGTCATCCCAGGGAAAAAGGCCAAGTCACTCGGCCAGATTGCGTTGGATGTGGTATTCGGCACAAACAAGAACTTTCTCGAGGAGAAATTTACTTTTGAACTTGTGGATTTTCAGAGTGCTTATCATGCCATCCTTGGTCACCCCACTGATGCGCCTTTCATGGCACACTGATGCTACGTGTGCCTCGAGATGAAAATGTCACGGCCCAAGGGAGTCATCATAGTCACAGGCAATCGACAGAGAGCCGAGGAGTAATTGCAACAAGGCTCTAAGATCGCTGGTAAACAGATGGCTGTGGTTGAACCGGAGGAATCCCGAAACAACGCTGACCCTGCCAACCACATGCACTCCAAGAATCCCGCTTCTGATTCCGCTTTTCCGTCGGTAGGCAAAGTCAAACAAATGAACATCCACCCGATGGATCCTAATGTTGCCCGGACCAACATCTCAACTACACTCGACAACAAATAGGAAGCCGAGCTCATCCAGTTCCTCCGTGCAAACTAGGACATCTTTGCATGGAAGTCTCCTGACATGCCAGGTGTGCCTAGGGAACTAGCTGATCATCGACTGAGTGTGGATCCGAAGGCAAAGCATGTTAAAGAGCATTTGCATCGGTCTGCAGCGGAGAAAAGGAAAGCGATCGGCGTGGAGGTGCTCGACTCTTGGAGGAGAAGTTCGTACGCGAGGTCTACAACTCCGAGTGGCTCGCAGATGTCGTCATGGTCCCCAATAAGGACAAGTATCTTTGCATGTGTATCGATTTCAAGAGCATTAATAAGGTCTGCCTGAAAGATCACTTTCCGCTCCCCCGCATTGATCAAATTGTTGATTCAACTGCGGGGTGTGAGCATTTATCCTTTCTTGATGGCTATTCTGGCTACCATCAGATATGTGTGTTTGGTCCAGATGAAATAAAAACGGCCTTCATCACCCTTTTCGGGTGTTTCTGCTATATTACCATGCCTTTTGGTTTCAAGATTGCTGGCGCCACTTTCATCCGTATGATCCAAAAGTGCGTGCTTGATCAAATCTGTCGGAATGTCGAAGCATACATGGATGATATTGTGGTCAAGTCTCGCAAAGGTTCCGACCTACTGACTGACATGGTAGAGACATTCGCCAACCTGAGAAAGTATGATATAAAATTGAATCTAGCTAAGTGCACTTTTGGAGTTCCTGGCAGCAAGTTACTCAGTTTCCTCATTTCCGAACATGGGATCGATCTCAACCCCGAGAAGATCAGCACCATCGTCCGAATGAAAATCCCTGTGCATGTGCACGATGTCCAGAGGCTCACATGCTACCTGTTAGTGCTGAGTCAATTCATCTCTCGTCTCGGTGAGAAGGTATTGCCTCTATACCGACTCATGAAAAAGTCTGATGTGTTCGAGTGGAATGACGAGGCAGAAGCAACGTTTGTCAAGCTAAAAGCCCTGCTTTCCACCCAGCCGATGCTAGCTTCTCCGTACAGCAAAGAACCCCTGCTCTTATACATCGCAGCTACTAATCAAGTCGTGAGTACAGTTCTGACTGTCGAGCGAGAAAAGGAAGGCAAAGCTTACAAAGTCTAGCGCCTACTCTACTACATTTTTGAAGTACTGACCCCTTCGAAGCAAAGGTATCCTCATTACCAGAAGCTCCTCTATGGAATATATTTATCAATGAAGAAGGTGGCACATTACTTTCAAGATCATTCAGTATCAGTCGTCAGCGATGCCCAACTGCCTGAGATTCTTAACAATCGGGATGCATCTAGTCGTGTGGCTAAATGGGCCATCGAGCTGTTATATCTTGACATAAATTTCGAGGAAATGAAAGCTATCAAGTCTCAAGTGCTTGCTGATTTCATGGCCGAGTCGGTGGAACAACAGCAGCCAGCTCAAATTCACTCGGCACACTAGACTATGTTCTTTGATGGCTCCAAAATGTTGAATGGGTCCGGTGCTGTTGTGGTATTGGTGTCCCCGAAAGGCGTCAGGCTCAACTATGTTCTTGAGATTCATTTTGATTCCCCCAACAACGAGGCTGAATATAAAGCCCTCCTCTATGGGTGCGATATGGCCATCAAACTCGGCGTCCAACGCTTGATGGTGTACGGCGACTCAGATCTGGTGGTCAATCAAGTCATGAAGGAATGGGATGTGAGAAACCCCACCATGACTGGGTATTGCCATAAAGTAAGGAAGCTTGAGAAGAATAATGAAGGGCTGGAACTCCACCATGTTCCTCGATTGAAAAATCAAGCAGCTGACGATTTGGTCAAGATTGGGTCCACTCGGAAACCTGTCCCTAGCAATGTGTTCCTCGAACACTTACATACTCCTTCGGTGCAAGAGGATCCTTTCACTGAAGATTCCCCACAACCGATAATCACCTCAAATCCGACTAAGATTGATGTTCCAGCAGTCGTTGATTTGGTTATGGAAATTCTGGTTATCACCCTCGAGTGGACATTACCATACATTGCATACATCCTGAGGCGAGAAATCCTGGAAGACGAAGCTGAAGCGAAGTAGATTGTTCGTAGATCAAAGGCTTTTGCTTTGATCGGCGATCAGCTTTACACAAAAAATGTTACTGGTGTAGGTCAAAGGTGCATCTCCCCTGAGGAGGGCCGACTGATCATGGAGGAAATCCACTCGGGGACCTGTGGTCATCATGCGTCCTCTCGGACCATTGTTGCCAAAGCATACTGAGCTGGGATCTTTTGGCCGCGCGCTAATGAGATGGCTAAAGATATCGTTAATCACTGTGAAGGCTGCCAATTCTATTCGCACTTGTCTCACAATCCCGCGTCTGCCTTGAAGACCATCCCACTCGTCTGGCCATTTGCTATTTGGGGTTTGGATACGGTCGGACCTTTTCGAACGGGCAAGAGTGGATTCACACACCTGCTTGTTGCAGTCCCCAAGTTCACTAAATGGATTGAAGCCAAGCCGATAAAGAAGTTGGACTCGCGCACCGCCATCAAGTTCATGAAGGAAATAACTTTTCATTACGGAGTTCCTAATAGCATCATAAGAGACAATGGTTCTAACTTTGATTCGGAAGAGTTCAGACGCTTTTGCTCTGCCCAAGGCACCCGGGTGGATTATGCGTTCGTTGCACATCCCCAAACCAATAAACAAGCTGAGCAGGCAAATGGCCTTATCCTTCAAGGGCTGAAGCCTCGACTCATGCGAGATTTGGAACATGCAGCTGGAGCCTGTGTGACTGAACTACCATCTACTCTCTGAGGCTTGAGAAAAACTCCCAACCGATCGACTGGACGCACACCCTTCTTCTTGGTGTATGGAGCTGAAGCCGTCTTGCCGAGTGATCTCCTTCACAATTCTCCCCGTGGTGATTTTTATTCAGAGGCTGAGACTGAACAGGCGCGACAGGACAGAGTATATCTCCTGGAAGAAGAGCATGAACTGGCCTTGATTCGGTCGACTGTATACCAACAGGAACTACCACTATTAGGAAAAACCTTATACCTCAGTAGTAGCGCTGGAATAAAAAATGTTGCTGATAATTAGTAGCAGCACTGATCCAGTAAAGTGCTGCTAATAACACCTTAGCAGTACCGCTGCTAATTGAAAAGGTGCTACTACTATGTGGAACCAAACGATGCCACCGACGGTAACTGTAGTAGCAGCGTGGCCCAAAATCCAGCACTATTGCTAAGTGTGTAGCGGTAGCGCGTTGTTTTGTAGCACCGCTGTTGCTAGTTGGCCCCACTGAGTAGTAGTGCTCGCTGGTATGCAGCGCTACTACTAATAGAATAGCAGAAGTGATCCCCATTATCCAGCGCTACTGCAAGTTGCGGCTGCCACCTTTTTACCCCCTCCCCTCCCCACTTTCAGCTCTATCCCCCTCCTCTCCCCTCTCCACACTCTCCACAACATTGTTGCTCTTCTTCTCTCTTCCTCCTACCTCTCTTCTCTCCTCATTAATGTCCTCCTCCACCATAACTCTCCTTCATAAATGACTTCTCTTACATGTCTCTTTGTCCCACCTCTCTTCCTCTCCCCATTATATTAATTCCCCCCTCCACCATAACTCCCTCTCCATTAGTTAGATAGCTAGATTCACCTCTCCTCCCCAACAACTAGATCTAGCTAGCTATTTAGACATCCACGCGTGCTCTTTCGACCGGTCTCTCTCATCATCTCACTCAATCGGTCTCTCTCGGGAGATATATAGGTGAGTAAAAAGTTGTTTACTTAAAGAATGTGAATATGTGTGTGAATCAGGATATGTGTGTTTGGGATGTATATATATATATATATATATATATATATATATATATGAAGATATTTGTGCAAGTGTGACATGCCCTCCGATCGAATTTCTTATGTTTTGCCGAAATGTCGATTTATTTCCGTTTCGGTGAATTTCGAGCAAACTCAATATGTCCTATTTTTAGGCAAGGTCATGCTAGAATTTTATATGACTTTGAAGCATGCGTGCATTATTTATTTTATAACCCTTTTGCTTGTTATACCATGCAGTTGGCCATGAAGGTGAGTGGATGGAAGGTGGAGCGGTACATGCAATCCGCAGTGATGGACATGCATGCAAATAATCGGACTAGGATTAGATGTCCATGTGCAAGATGCAAGGAAGGAGTCCTTTTTGACCCTTTTGATCGTGGCACTTTGAAGGCGCACCTGATGATGAATGGTTTCATGGATTACTATACTCGGTAGATAAGTGAAGAAGATGATAATGATGAGGACGTCCAAATGGCTGGGAATAACGACATGGGGCTAGACGAAGACATGACCGATCGACACAAAGACGATGGTGTCGAACATGGCGGTGAGGAAGATTCCGGAAATGGCCGCGGCGAAGAAGATTCCGGACATGGCGGAGAAGAGGCGATTGTCACGCCGCAGTCTTCGACACTACTGAGTGCAGTCGTGCCAGACCCTCATCTTCAAGACCTGCTTCGCAAGAGTATGACTAGCGAGAGAGGTTCTTCTAGAGAGGAGGCCAAGTTGGCTCAACTTAAAGTGAACTCGAGGACTCCATTGTATGACGGTTATGATCCCAAGGTGACCTTGCGCTACTAGGTTTTAGCTGTAGCGCGATAGCAGTAACGCTCGAACCAGCGCTACTACTACGCATATTTCCAGCGCTACTAGTAGGGTTTTCCCTAGTAGTGTACGTCTCTTCCATGTGAGGCATGTCAGGAGTCGGGCGTTCCACGAAGCCAATCTGGTGCTCCGAGTGGATCAACAGTGACCACACAAGCTTTCCCCCATGTGGGAAGGACCATTCATCGTCACTAAGGTATAGAATAATGGAGCCTACCACCTTTACAACCGCAAGAAGAGAGCCGACGAACCACGTGCTTGGGATGCAGACCTACTCCGACGTTATAATGCTTGACAACTGACTGGTTTGATGTAATAAGAAAGTTTTCTGCACAATGTGCTTGTCAAAGCCATTTGTCGATTCTGATCGAGCAATTTCACACTCAAAATATACTCCGAGTGAATAGCAAACCTCTCACTAGGGGGTTTAACTGCGAACATGTTTTCGCCTAAGTTAAAAACCCTTCCGAGTGAGTAGCAACCTATTAACTCGGATTCTTAGCCACGAACCAGTCTTCGCCTAAGTTCAAACTATATTCCGAGTGAAGAGCAATCCTCTCACTCGGGGGCTTAGCTACAAACATGTTTTTGCCTAAGTTAACAACCCTTCCGAGTGAATAACAACCTATTCACTCGGATTCTTAGCCATGAACCCGTCTTCAACTAAGTTCGAAATATAATCCGAGTGAAAAGCAATTCTCTCACTTGGCGGCTTAGCTGCCAACATGTTTTTGATCGGACACGAGCAAGTGCATTGTCGGCTGTCTCGTTCATGATTGACATTGCAATGAACTCATCCAACACTTCACTGGAAGACAAGGAGTGGAAGTCTGGCCGCTGACGAATGACAGATGACATGGCTTTATTGAAAGGCATGATGGCTTTGAGAAACATGCGCTTGACCCATGTATCATCCACATCCTTACTCCCATGATCCTTTAGTGCCACAGCAATAGCAGTCACCCTCCGATAGAGATCACGAGGGTCCTCGTCTTCCTTCATCGCAAACTCATCGGCCTTATCAAGTATCACTTCATAGTTGGATCGTTGAATACTTGAGCTTCCCTTGTACAGCACCATAATATGCTCCCAAAAATCCTTGGCCAATGTGAAGGGACGTAAGTGGGGAAGATCTTCAGGTGGCACAGCAGACTGGAGAATAAACAACGCAGAGTGATTATATTGATTGTCTGCATCTTCTCTTGGAGTGAGGTTGCTTGGGTCATGGGGATAATATCCTTGCTTGATAATTCTCCACAAATTTGTTGAGCTGTGATTCAAATGAGACTTAATAGAAAATACCCAGTTAGCAAAGTCACCTTTCACAAGTTTAGGAGGAGGACCAACAGGATTAAGACGAGGTGCGAGAACGGGTCCTCCATAGGCCATGGGAGGTGGAACTGAGGCATATGTTCCAGTCCCATCCTTTTCGTGAGGTGAAGCCGGTCGCATACCTTTAGCCGCTTCCTTAGAGGAGTTGGCCTCCGAATCGGAAATGGTGGGTTTAACCACTAAAGCCGGTTCGGGTGAACTTTTAAGACCCTCAATTAATTCTTTAAGCATGGTTTTGACTTCGCTCGTCAAGGACGTCTTGAGGGCTGCCATAGCCATATTCAAGTCGTCCCTTGTGACCGAAGTCAAGTCCATGTCCTCGGGTTGCCCATGGTTAACTTCCTCTTCACCTTCCAAACTCTTCGGGTGGTTAAACCCTTAATAAAGAGACGTGGCTCTGATACCAATTGAAAGGATCGATATGGTTGGCTAGAGGGGGGGGTGAATAGACAACGACCACTTTTTAATTAATCTTAGCAAGTTAAGGTAAACACTATGTGGGTTCACAAATAATATGACAATGAGGTGAACCCTATAGAGTCTAACAACGAGAGCTATTAAGACAACTAAGATATAGTCACAAGCAAGAGCAAATACAAAGTAAAGGATAGAGATAACCACAAGTGGAACCGATGGAGACGAGGATGTGTTACCGAAGTTCCTTCCCTTTGATAGGAAGTACGTCTCCGTTGGAGCGGTGTGGAGGCACAATGCTCCCCAAAAAGCCACTAAGGCCACCGTATTCTCCTCACGCCTTCGCACGATGCAAGGTACCGTGATTCCACTATAGGTTCCCTTGAAGGCGGCGACCGAACCTTTACAAACATGGTTGGGGCAACTCCACACAAAGCTTGGAGGCTCCCAACTAAACCACGAAGCTTCACCACGATGGAATATGGCTTCGAGGTGACCTCAACCGTCTAGGATGCTCAAACACCCAAGAGTAACAAGATCCGCAAGGGATTGGTGGGGGAATCAACTTGTCTCTTGGTGGAAGTGTGGATCTAGGCCTTCTCAACCAATCCCTAAAGAATCAACAAGTTTGATTGGCTAGGGAGAGAGATCGGGCACTTTTGAGCTTGTGGAGCAACAATGGAGCTTAGAGAGGTAAGAGATAGGGTTCCTCAGCTAGAAGAACCCTTTATATAGTGGGGGGAAAATTCAGACCGTTTTCCCACTCTCTGCCCGAGTTCCAGCGGTACTACCACTGAGCAGGAGCGGTACTACCGCTGCCTGGCGGTACTACCGCTGGATGCAGTGGTACTACCGCTGGGCCTCCAGCGGTATTACCGCTGGGCCTCCAGCGGTACTACCGCGGGCCCCTTGGTAGTGCACAAGCACTACTACCGCCGGGAAAGTCTTCGCAAAAGGGTCCGTCCACGAACTACCGCTAGGTAGGTGGAACAAAGCACCTGGAGCGGTACTACCGCTCACCAGGGGCGGTACTACCGCCAGCTAGCGGTACTACCGCTGGCTGCAGCGGTACTACCGCTAGCAGTCTAGCGGTACTACCGCTGGAACCAGCGGTACTACCGCTGGGGACCATTTTGCAGAGATACTCAAAACGAATAGGCGAGGGCCGCTCCAAAGATAAGGAAAGGGAGAATGTGAAGTGTGCGTGTGTAAAGATAGATTCCACCCAAACCTTTCCACTACGGATCCCCTCTTAATAGTACGGCTTTCCTATGACTCAAATAAAGAGAATCGTAGAGAGCGCCGTGCTTCCGTTCCAGGAGAGAGGAGACGTGTCGTCTTGTGCCATTGATGTGTGTTATCTGAAACCTTGACACACACGGTTAGTCCTGTACGGTACTGTCATCAATCACCAAAATTACTTAGGCATAAACTATGCCCCAACATATATAGTGGGCATAAATGGGTAAATATAATTTGGTACTGCCTAGGAATGGGATAAGAAAACATAATCACAATTGGTTGCTTAAATAGTGATTAGTTAGTCAGAACAAATACCCTGATTTTTCTAAGTAATATGCCAGCATGGAGAAAGTTGAAAGAACACTAACCTTGATTAGACTGTGACCGGCTCATGACATTCGGGAAGTAAACATCCATGTTGATTAGACCAGGGTACGGTGCACGCACTAGAATTTTATTGCCAGCTTTCAATTCATAAAAGTTCGAATTTTTTCTCCAAAGATTCGTATCAAAATTGGAGTAACCATCTTTAACAAGTTTTACGCTAATTGTCATCGTAAATCCATGATCTGATGTCAATATGGCAACCAAGGAGTCATCAACAATGTAAAGCCCAAGATTTCCTTCAGCTATGGTTCTTGCAAAGCAAGGGATGTACTGCTTGAAATGAAAATTAAAATCACAAATTAGATATATTGAAATAACAGAGCAACATGGAAATATGGGATTAAATTAGAAAACATAATAATATATAGCTGAAATGAAACTACAAAAATATATAATCATAAATAGCTAATGTAAATAATATTTGAAGCAAAAATGACAGTAAATGATTGAACAATACATCATTAATTTGCCAAATTTAGAACAAAAAACTCGTCTTCGACGTCTAAAATGCATGTGGGATCATACCTTTTATCCAAATGTAGCAATATAATGTATACATTCATAAATTTATGCAACACCGACCGTGGTAGGGTGAGATAGAACTTCGTTTCCGACTGGACGCGACCACACTTGCCTGATTTGTCCTCGCACTATGGATACTTGAATGAAAAATAATAATTTACGGTGATTTCGGCCGGTTGATTAAGAACGTCAGGCGGACTATGATAAGAGATGGGTGAATATTTCTCTAAATTAAATACCTTCTCCATGAAGAAAATCCCCGGCCCAAACCCGCAGAAAACCCCAATCTACCATAGTACAGAAAGTCGGTGCAAGTCGGTGCAGAGAGGGAGCGGCAAGTGGTAGGTGCGAAATCTCGTGACATTTCAAGTGCAACCTCTGTCCGCTGTCAAGCTTAGGATGTCCGCCATGATAGAAGTTGATGAGGTGCAGAGTTGTGGAGGAGTGCGCGGTGAGTGGGAACAGGGGTGAGGCTTTTCTTTTTTCCTTTTCAATGTGTGGGTGAACGCACACGGTTCGCAGAGGCAAGACAGATGAATCATGTGCGATAGTAAATGACCAAGCTTGAGGGGGAATACAAATTTCCCTCTTGATTTGTCGTTCATTTTTTTTCTATGATGAACATAACACCTTGTCACACCCTCTTTTCACTTTGCCTCAACTGTAGTCTTTTCAAAATGGATCCAACTAAAACTTTTTAAGCAAATGCTATGAGTGTCATGACTGTCATTGATTGTATGTATGCTTGAGTGTGTGGATCTAAAAATAATTTTCTTAACATAATATTTCCATAAAAATCAGTTTTATCATTTTTGTTAATTCAAAACCTTGCTTTGGGGTTTGCACTACAAGTCCCTGATTTCAAGGGGGTGCCTTCAGCAAAAGGTTGTATTCTGATTCTACCACGATTATAAATCTCCAAAATAATTAAATAATTATTTTATAAAATATTTTCCTATTTTAGTTGCATGTCCTTTTCTGAGGCCAGAAATGATATTTCTGAGCGGAAAATTAATTTTCTACCTTAGAAACATTTGAGAAAATTTGGAGATACTCAGAGGACATATAGTTTCCATGCATAAGATTTTCATCCCCTATTAATGTTCAAAATATTTGAGACACCTTTAAAAACATATTCTGTCTATTTAGACCTTTTGAAATATTCCCAAAGGTAATATTCTCAATAAATTCCTAGAAAATTCTAGCATGTTCCCTAAGCTGTTTTTGGTGGTCATGCCAAGTTTCACCTCATCCCAATGTGGTTTGGTTCACAAAATAATCCTGAAACCCTTCCTATACAAAATCAAATTGAAGCAACTCTACATCGAAAGTTTAGCCAAATGGCCTAAAATTTGCAGGAGTGCTCAATACCCCAAATGAGGAGACCCTGCCAAGAATTGGATTTGTGGGGATTAATTTGATCATATTTTCTTTTAATAAGGCAGAAATGTCCATTTGGGGGTGTTTTCAAGTTTACACTGCTAAACTTATCTAATGGAGCTCAAATTTGGTAGTGCATCCTAAGTTTTCCTAAAACACAATCCCGTTAACTTTCAGGATCATTGGTGAACGTCAACTCCCCCAAACCCAGATCAAACACCTTCAACCAGATTGGTCAAATAACATCTAGCACTCTCTACACGCACATCCTTCACTCCGAACTCCTAGCACAAACTTCCAGAAACCCTCTTCAACACCAAACGAGTGGCCACTCCCTGGTTCAAAGTAAGTGAGCCAAAAACCCCAATGTAGCTCCTAGCTCAATGCTGGCAGAACCTCTTTAAGCACCCCCCCTTTGCTCAGCACTAGTTCTCTTGGTTCCTAGAAACTGAAGGGCATCTAACTCACCCCACAGACACACGAGACAAGGCCAAAGCACGCCAGAGTGCTCCAGCCTGTCGTGGCATGCCAAAGCTACGCTCTGGACGCGCTAGAGAGCACACTCGAGGCTAGGGAGGCACGACTCGTCCAGTTCTCACCTCCCCACAATGTCTCTCCTCACCCGGGGCAGCCTCAAGACCTCTTCTCCCCCCTCCCCACTAACGCAGATGACGCGTTCCCGCGCGCGCCCATTTCGGTCAGGTTAATTTCGTTTGGAACTTTTCGATGGTGTTACAATTGCAACAAAACGACTATCACTATTACCATTACTGCTGCTACCGTTACTGTCGTGGTTTTCTCACGGCAGATGTCCTAGTGAAAGGACTTAATGATGGAGCCATCCCACCTTGGTGGTGACTCAAAGGGGTTGAGCAGAAGCGGGACTCAGATTTACCCAGGTTCGACACCTCGTGAGGAGGTAAAAGCCTACGTCCTGCTTTGTGTTGTATTGATGATGTTTCGATTACAAGGAGGGCGTAACTCGCCTGACCTAGCTCTCGATGCTTTCTAACCTGTCTCTCCTCTCCAGGGACTCGCCTTTATATACAAGTCGAGGCCCTAGTGTTTACAAGAGTCCATGCCTTAATACAAACCGTGATTCTTTCTATCTCTAAGTCACCGTGCTTTCCAATACTAGAAACCTCCTCGGCGACTTATCCTCTATGTAGATTTGGAACCGCCATCCAGCTCTTGGGCCTTCTGGGCCAAACCTTGCTTCGCCAAAGGATGAGTCGCCCACTTAGTGACCCGGCCCAACTAGGGCGGGTCACACCGCAGGTAATATCCCCAACATTAGGCACCAGATTGACTTGAACCTATTCACGCCAATAAACTTTTATCCAGTTTAGGAGCGACTCATTCCACTCCTTTCATGGACCTTACGCTTAAGCCGCCATTCCTCATGAAAACACCTAAGCCGCCGAACCGTTTCCGATGACATCACCTTGTCCCTATAATTTCGAAAGACGATGCCCCAATCTCCAACGGATCCCGCAGCACAAATATCTCGAAAATCTTGGCGCCATAATTGCAAATCTTTAACTTGTATTTACGGTTCCCGCACGAGGCGCCGAGATTCCAGCACCCGGCCCATTAAATAGGCTCAGGAAGGGGAACAAAAGGAATCTCCACCTACTCATTTCGTCTGTCCCTTCTTCCTCGCGACCATGCGAAGAACTCCGCCGCCGCCCGAGGAGCTCCGTCGCCGCCCGAGGAACTCCGTAGCCGCCCGAAGAACTCCGTCACCGGTCATCGCATCCGACGCATCTCCGAACCAAACGAGGACACCATCCTTACCGCGGGTCCCCCATAGTTGCTTCCGGACTCGATTAACAGGTTAGTCCTTCGCCATTATAAACATATCTCAACTCCTCGGTGTTCGTCATCCGCTGCTTCTTAGAACTCCTCGAACACCTCTTTGCATGCCAATTGATTCATAGTGGTAATATGCATGGTAGTACTGGCCGTATCCACAATCAATCCGGTCCAGTTTGAAGAACCAAGAAGGTTTCGGTCAAATCGCCCTTGTCGTAGTTACTTTTAGCCATGGCCTATTTCACCTTATTCAGGACCTCTTTCCGTTCATTTTAACTTTGTTCGTAGATCTATATCTCTCTGCTTGCCGCGTAGAAACTTGTTTGTAGATCCACACTTCACCGCTCGCCGTGTAGAAATTTATTTGTAGATCCACACTTCACTTCTTGCCATTGAATGCCCTGGGATACCTCCTTTGGGTAACAAGAAATTTCTAAATCACCCTCGTGCCCAAACCTGGTCCCTTATTGGCGAGTTAATAGATTCTTTCAGCCACTCGACACGCGTTTTGGCAGGTTAACTTACCCATGACCTTTTCCTCTGTAGCTATGGGTGTCGTCTTTAAGGCCGACTGGCTCCCGACTAAACTTAAAGACACCTTCCTCAAGCAGTGCGTAAAGACAGGGAACCTTGACCCAAAGGAACTCATTGGATGGCGATCTGGACTAGGCGACGAAATTCCCAACCCGACCAAAGGGTAAATAGTTGTTTTTGCTGACCACCTCGAATGAGGGTTTAAGCCGCCAGGGTCAAAGTTCCTCAGAGATGCTACGTTTTTCATGAACGTCCGCCTCGAAAACCTGGGCCCCAACTCGATCAGCAACATGTGCCAATTCCAGGTATTCTGTGAAGCTTACCTGTGAATGGAACCGTCGGTCACTTTGTTTTGGTATTTCATCCACCTGAATCGCCAGACCGAGTTCTCCAATAGACCTAGCTTAGAACTTGGAGGGGTTAACGTTCAACGATGCAAGGACAGTCCATTCCCATAACTCGCCATGCCCAGCCAGCCCAAAGGCTGGCCGAGTCTTGGTTTTATTGCCGGGACACTTCTCCGGGTGAGAACAAACTCCTAGGCTACAGGAAGGAGTGTCTCCCATAAACTTCAAACTTCCTGACAAGCTCACTGAAGAAGATGAATCGGATTTCATTCCAGTGTTATCCGAGTTGCGAACTTTAACAAACAATGGTCTTACTAGAGTTGAGCTGATCCGCTCCTGGGTGGAATGGCGCATCCTTCCCTTGAGTCGCCGAGACGACGTGATGTGCAAGTTTGATGGTACTTTGAACCATCCTAAATGCTACTTCCACACAACACTCACAAAGGAAGACATTGTGAGCATCATCAACAAGCAATCCGGCGAGCCTTTGGCCAAATGTAGCCAAATAGGGCTTAGACCATTTTCAAGATTAACCCGGCTCCTAAGGTAAATAATTTGACCCGCCCTTGGTTCACTCTTTCCGACTTACCCGGATTCTCACTTGCATAATGACAATTCCACCTCCGAAGGGCGACTGATTCTGGTCACGAAGGCCGAAGAAGCTTGCCCTGAAGCAAACCAATCCGCCTCCAAAAAAGAAGTCCAAGGGTAAAAACCAATCCGCTGTCGTCGAATTGTCTGATGTGGATGAATCCCAAGTCGGCGAAGCGTCTTCAGAGGTAAAATTTTATCCTTTGTCTTGACACCCTTTCACACTAATTTGTGCTTATATCTCTGCATTTCCATGTATAGAATCATGATAACGAAAGCCAAGATGACGCCGTAGAGGTAATTTCCATTTCTTCTGACTCAACTTCTCCTTCGCCTAAGCCGGCCAGGCGAGTTTGTGGGAAAGTTCCCATGTCTCACCCGAATGCTTGTCTGGACCCTAATTTCCTCTTGAAGAAGGCGCAACACACTTCCTTTCAGAAGACTCGAAGACAGTCAAGGGATTTGATGTCCGGGTTACCAGTAAAAACCCCAACCAAGAAACGGCGAAATGAGGTACCCTCTATCAATTTCTACCTTCGTTTTCTTTTGGATCACACTTATAACTCGCTCATATTTTGAGATATTACTTTTGCAGACTTCTCCCCCTTCATCGGGCGACTCAGTGATGTCGGCCCTTCCGCCAATGATTCGCATACAAGGTTAAGTCCTTATAATACTTATGTCTTTCCTGATAATAATGATGCTTGCTTAGATATGACCCTCTTTTTCTTAGAGCGCAAGCAAAGAAGAGGAAAACGGGCAGCTCAACTTCCACTCCTTCTACTCGAGAACTTAAAAAAGACCCAGCACCAGCTCATGTTGACCAGACAAAAGATATACCTGATGACCGAATTGACCTTCCAAGTTCTCCCAAGAAAGGCATGGAAACAACCAACCTGCCAAGTCCGTTGAAGGCGGCTGAAGATCCTGATGTTGTGGTCATTACTGGCACTGGCTTCTCTAAGCCGGCTTCGGCAATCTTATCGAAGCATGTATCAACATCGTCCCATCCTTCCACCAGACATGACATCTCCAAGGCCAAACTTCCTCAATATGAAAAACTTGAGTTTGATGAACTGAGCTCCAGCTTCGCAAGTCGCCTGGAAACAAGTTATGAAATGGAGAAGAACCTGCTCCATATGATGAAGAATAAACATGAGGTACGCCTTAATGCATATCCTCCTCATTATCCCCCAAGGGCCGGATCATCTTACTGAAAGATGAGGCGGGTCTTGCGTTAGAAAATCTTCCGACCTGTAACCCCCAAGGGCCGGGTCATCTTTTGAAAGATTAGCCGGGTCTTGACTTGGAAAAAATCTTCGACCTATAACTCCCAAGGGCCGGGTCATCTTTTGAAAGATGAGTCGGGTCTTGATGTAGAAAAAATCTTCGACCTTTAACCCCCAAGGGTCGGGTCATATTTTGAAAGATGAGCCGGGTCTTGATGTAGAAAAAATCTTCAACCTGTAACCCCCAAGGGTTGGGTCATGTTTTGAAAGATGAGCCGGGTTTTGATGTAGAAAAAATCTTAGACCTGTAACCCCCAATGGTCGGGTCATCTTTTGAAAGATGAGTTGGGTCTTGATGTAGAAAAAATATTCGACCTGTAACCCCCAAAGGCCGGGTCATATTTTGAAAGATGAGTCGGGTCTTGCTCGTGGTATAATTTTGTTTTTTTAATTATACATTAGCCCCCAAGGATCAGGGATGTTGATTGCAATAATTCTGATTCTTGTCCCTCCAAAATATGTTGACAGGAATCTATGGCCCAAGCCGAGTCGACGTTGGGCGACTTAAAGAAAAGTTTACCCGACCAGCAAGAAAAATATCAGGCGATCTTAGCTGATATGGAACAGCTGAAAGCCGCCAACAAGAAATCTCAAGCTGATCAAGCCACCGCTCTAAAGCCAGCTGAAACGGCTGAAACAAAACTAGGAGCCGTGCAACAAGAGCTGGCCGATTTAAAGAAACATATTTCCAGCATGACACAGGCCATCTTTGGTAAGAAGGAATTCCTGGTTTCGTATCTCTGAAAGAAAAAATTAGTGTGAAAAAAACAAAGTACTAACCGTCATTGTCTTTCTCACGTGGGCCCGAGAGCCGCCAACCTTCAGGACGACTGCATCTTGAAGTTAAAGGCGATTTACACACTGACTGAGCAGCTGTATACTGGGAGCATGCTGACCATGAAAGCAGTGATGAGCATGAGGGAACCAATCACATCAATAAAAAAGATGCTTGGTTGCTTATCCACCCTTCCGCCTCAGAGAGGTGAGCTAACCCGATCAACCGCCCGGAAGGGGGCGCTGACTACCTTGAGTCGGTGTTTGGCATATACTCCAGAACTGAAGCCCGAAGAGGTAGCAGCAGGCTTCCCACAACTCAAGGATGACGAGTCAGAGTTTACTCAAGACGATTATCATCGCATCGTCAAGGAATCATGCTCGGCGGCGACTCAGCTAGCAGCAAGCTTGGATTTATCAAAGTACCAAGCCGCTTATGATGACAAGAATAAGAGAGTAAACCCGCTTGCATTTGTGACAACCAGCTTAACTCCTCGTCGGCCCAAGAACCCTTTTGATTTGGAGTCGGATCTCTCGGCATTCTTGAACGGTGAGGACGAATTTGCCGCTCTATCCAAGTGTAATTGGGTACTGGGCGATTTACAACTTGAAGTCGGCGAGAGCTCAAGGCAAGTTGACCCGGAGGCACCAGCAGAATAGATCCTACTGATTTGGCCATCTGAGCAATGTAATAGGTCATTGTAGAAAACAATCCTTTGCTTATGTCTGTTGTGGAACTCTTCTGTGACCTTTGAAAAAACCTTGTGCTGCCCTTGGGGTGCCATGATGCTTGACTCGCCATGTCAGTAAAGATTTGATCACCAACATGTTTGGCTAGAAAAAGCATATATCAAACCATCTCAATGAGTAATGGATGATGATAAATAATAACCGACTTAAGGTGTCTTGGCGAATTTGTATGAAGAAAACCGGCTCAATGAGACACGGCGAGTCTCACAAATCTATGAAACCTTGTGGCAGTGCCAGGAAGGTCATAGTAAGAATTTTGTCGGCTCGTTCAACTCGCAACAGGATAGGATGAGTTTGAAAAACTCAAGTGCTACCCAAAGGAGACTTTTTGTATAAAAAAGCTCAAGTATTTAGACCGGCTGATCAGGCGCGAGTCAAGCTTCAGTGAAGCAGGTTCAACGAACCAATGGTTTCTCTATTTTCCATGTGGGGCGCTAGCCAGTACCATGCATGTTTTAACCAAGGTGAGTTCAGGGTCCAAATAGCGGATTGACTCGCCAAGAGTTCATGGGTCTATATGGCGATTTGGCCAACACATAGTCTAGTATAACCATTTGTAGTGCGGTAATTTTTCGCTAGCCAAATGGGTAGTTAGGCTGATCTCAGTGAGAGGAAGCCCCCAAGTGACCTATGATTAGGGGAAAGACCGGTCATAGGATTGTAGAAGCGTATACGCTCTTACCACGAAATGACTTGGGAGCTGATACCCCCAAGTAAGCCAGCCTAATCCTTAGAATCATATAAGGCGCCCATGTTTGAATCGTGCGCTTGTAGCGACTTGATCCTCTTTGGCTTATCGATACTCAGTGTAGTAATAAGTGCAGCATGGCGACTTATGCTCTCTGGTGTTGATAGCGTCCATGTTTGGGCAACTTGTTGAGGAACAATAAAGATCCATGCTTTCAAGAAGATGAAGTGGCAGGAAAACCCAACATTCGTGGGTATCGACTTTATTGCTTTATATAAACAAAGGACTTACAATTTCCAAAGATGGGAGAGAAAATAAAAAGAGGAACCAATAGCTCAAGTGTAGTAAGGCCGCAGATGGGCTATGTTCCAGGGGCGAGTTGATTCAGCTTCCGTAGTTGGCCAATTAGGCCAAAGATCCACCAAATAGTATGACCCATTGCGAAGATTTTTGCTGACGACAAATGGTCCTTCCCATGGCAGTGACAACTTATGCATGCTAGTGCGATCTTGGATCAACAGGAGCACTAAGTCGCCCTCCTGAAAAGCTCGGCTCTTGACCTGACGGCTATGATAACGCCGCAAGTCTTGCTGATAGATAGCTGATCGGGAGGCAGCCAAATCGCGTGCTTCCTCCAAAGCATCCAAAGAATCTTGACGTGCCAACTCATTATCCTGATCCATATAAGCGGCGACTCGGGGCGAGTCATGCCTAATGTCACTCGGAAGAATGGCTTCTTCTCCGTACACCAAGAAGAAAGGAGTAAAACATGTAGAACGATTTGGGGTGGTTCGAATGCTCCATAATACCGAAGGCAACTCCTCAACCCAACACCCTGGGGTGCGTTCCAGGGGAACCATAAGTCGGGGTTTGATTCCCCGCAGCACTTTCTGATTCGCCTGGATAAGCTCCCGTTCTGCCTGCCCATTAGATTGTGGATGAGCAACCGCACGCACATCAAGCCGGATATGCTCCCGGCTACAAAACTCCTGCATCGCCCCTTGTGATAAGTTGATACCATTATCAGTGATAATGTTGTGTGGTTATCCAAACCGGAATATCAACTTTTTCTAGAATTTGACGGCCGTTTCCGCGTCACAGCTGCCAACAGGCTCTGCTTCGACCCACTTGGTGAATTTATCGACCGCCACCAGTAGATGAGTCTTTTTATTGGATGACATCTTAAAGGGACCAACCATATCTAACCCCAGACCGCAAAAGGTCAAGTGATGGGGAACATCCTTAATTCTTGAGCCGGCACATGAACCTGTCGTCCAAAACGTTGACATCCATCACATCAACGAACTATCTCTTCTGCATCCGCATGAGCCGTCAACCAAAAGAACCCATGTCGTAACGCCTTGGAAACCAGGGAATGTGACCCGGCGTGATGCCCGCAATTGCCTGCATGGATTTCGTTGAGAATTATGCACCCTTCATCAGAAGAAACGCATCATTGAAATACCCCAGAAGTAGTTCGCTTGTATGACTCACCGTTGATGACGACCATGGATGTGCTTCGACGAACGAATTGACGGGCCAACACCTCATCCGAAGGTAACTCGCCTCGTGTGAGGGACGCCAAGTAAGGAAGAACCCAATCCGGCGTAACACATAGAGCCGCCACAAACTGAGACTCAGGATCTGGTATCGCCAATTCCTCTTCTGAAGGCAACCTCACAGAAGGATTATGCAGAATATCCAGAAAGACATTAGGAGGAACCGACTTACGTTGCGAGCCGAGACGCGAGAGGTCATCAGCTGCTTCGTTGAGTTGCCGGTCGATATGATCGACTTGATAACCATGGAAATGACCCGCCACAAACTGAGACTCGGGATCTGGTATCGCCAATTCCTCTTCTGAAGGCAACCTCATAGAAGGATTATGCAGAATATCCAGAAAGACATTAGGAGGAACCGGCTTACGTTGTGACACGAGACGCGAGAGGGCATCAGCTGCTTCGTTGAGTCGCCTGTCGATATGATCGACTTGATAACCATGGAAATGACCCGCCACATCACACACAGCCCTTCTGTAAGCCGCCATCAGAGGGTCCCGGGAATCCCATGTACCTGAAACTTGTTGTGACACCAGATCGAAATCGCCCAAGCACCTGACGTGTGTGAGGTTCATCTCGTTGGCGAGTCACAAACCATGAAGCAGGGCTTCATACTACGCAGCGTTATTGGTACATGGGAACATGAGTCGGGGAACATAACAGAACTTGTCTCCCTGGAGTGAAATCAACATCACGCCAGCCCCGAGCCCTCCAATTGCCAAGACCCGTCAAAGTAGATGGTCCTTTACATGAGATCAGGCCTGTCTTCGGGAATCTGTAACTCGGTCCAATCATTGATGAAGTCAACCAATTCCTGGGACATGATAGCCGTGCGAGGAGTATACCGCACGTGGTGTGGCCCGAGCTCAATGCCCACTTGACGATTTGTCCCGTTGCTTCTCGGTACTGGATGATATCCCCAAGAGGAGCGGAGCTAACCACCGTGATAGGATGTTCTTGGAAATAATGTTTTAGCTTCCGACTCGCCATAAACACCCCATAAACCAACTTCTGCCAATGTGGATAAAGTTGTTTGGAGAGGGTGAGAACCTCGATGATAAAATACACCGGGCGCTGTATCGGGTATTCCTTTCCTTCTTCCTTCCGTTCAACAACCACTGCTAGGCTCACCGCGATGTACAAAAGCATAGGCTCCTTTTCAGTCGGGGCGGCCAGAACCGGCGGGTTGACCAGTTGCTGCTTCAGGGCTTCAAAAGCTTCATTGGCCTCGTCCGTCGAAACAAACTGATCAGCTTTCTTAAGCAACTGATAGAGGGGAATGGCTTTCTCCCCCAGGCGGCTTATAAAGCGACTCAAGGCCGCAATACGACCCGCCATGCGTTGGACTTGATTAATATCTGCTGGTTTCCCAAGCGAGGTGATTGCTTCGATTTTGTCTGGGTTGGCCTCAATGCCGTGTTCTGACACCAGAAAACCCAAGAGCTTTCCTGCAGGAACACCAAAGATACATTTGGTGGGATTAAGCTTCATCTGATACACACGTAGATTGTCAAAGGTTTCCTTGAGATCCTCCAAGAGCATCTCCTTCTTGTGAGATTTAACCACGATGTCATCAACGTAAGCATGGACGTTGCATGCAATTTGGCCGCGGAGACAGTTTTGGATACAACGCTAGTAAGTCGCCCCAACGCTCTTGAGCCCAAACGGCATGGATACATAGCAAAAAGCCCCAAACGGGGTTATGAAGGCCATCTTCTCCTGATCTTCCATAGCCATCTTGATCTGGTGATATCCGGAGTAGGCGTCCAAGAAACACAAGCGCTCGCATCCCGCAACCGAGTCAATGATTTGATCAATGCGGGGAAGGGCAAAAGGTTCTTTTGGGCAAGCTCTATTGAGGTCGGTGTAGTCGATGCACATGCAAAAAGTGTCGTTATTCTTGAGCACCAAGACCGGGTTAGCCAACCATTTAGGGTGGAAGACTTCAACGATGAATCCGGCGGCCAAAAGACGGGCGACTTCTTCTCCGATCGCCTTGCGTCACTCCTCATTAAATGTACGAAGATATTGTTGTATCGGCTTTGCTTTAGGGTCAACATTAAGATGGTGGTCAGCGAATTCTCTCTGTACACCAGGCATGTCAGAAGGTTTCCATGCAAAGATGTCCCGATTCTCAAGGATGAATTCGATGAGCGCACTTTCCTATTTGGGATCGAGACCCGCCCCAATAGTGAACTGCTTAGACGAGTCGCCAGGAGTGAAGTCCACCATCTTAGTGTCATCCGTCGCTTAAACTTGAGGAGCGGCTTGATACATCCATTTTGCATCATGCTTTCATGTTGATATTTATTTCTTTTTGGGCTGTTATATTACTTGTGGTACCATATTTATGCCTTTTCAATCTTATTTTGCAAGGTTTATTTGAAGAGGGAGAATTCAGGCAGCTGGAGTTCTGGACTGGAAAAGGAGCAAATCCTAGTCCACTATTCCACTATTCTGGATTTTTTCTGGAATACATAAAAAATACTGGGCGAAAGAACTACCGGAGGGGGGCCACCAGGGCTCCACAAGCCGCCACTCCGCCACCACCCCCCTGGTGGCGCAGGGCAAGCTTGTGGGCTGCCTGACGGCCCACTAGCCCCCCTCTTTTGCTATACGAAGGGTTTTGGTCTGGAAAAAATCAATAGGGAGCTTTTTCATGGATTTGCCGCCGCCACGAGGCGGAACTTGAGTAGATCCAATCTAGAGCTCCGGCAGGACGATCTTGCAGGGGAAACTTCCCTCCCGGAGGGGGAAATCGTCGCTATCGTCATCACCAACACTCCTCTCGTCGGAGGGGAGGCATCTTCATCAACATCTTCATCAACACCATCTCCTCTCCAATCCCTAGTTCAACTCTTGTAACCAATCTTCATCTTGCGACTCCGATTGGTACTTGTAAGGTTTCTAGTAGTGTTGATTACTCTTTGTAGTTGATGCTAGTTGGATTATTTGGTGGAAGAGTTTATGTTCAGATCCTTGATGCTATCCATTACACCTCTGATCATGATTATGATTATGTTTTGTGAGTAGTTACTTTTGTTCCTGAGGACATGGGATATGTCATGTTAATAATAGTCATGTGAATTTGATATTCGTTCGGTATTTTGATATGATGTATGTTGTTTTTGCTCTGGTGGTGTTATGTGAACATCGACTACATAACACTTCACCATATTTGGGCCTAGAGGAAGGCATTGGGAAGTAGTAAGTAGATGATGGGTTGCTGGAGTGACAGAATCTTAAACCCCAGTCTATGCGTTGCTTCGTGAGGGGCTGATTTGGGTCCACTAGTTTAATGCTATGGTTAGACTTTGTATTAATTCTTCTTTTGTAGTTGTGGATGCTTGCGAGAGAGGTTAATCATAAGTGGGATGCTTTTCCAAGTAAGGGCAGTACCCAAGCACCGGTCCACCCACATATCAAACTATCAAAGTAACGAACGCGAATCATATGAACATGATGAAACTAGAATGACAGAAATTCCCGTGTGTCCTGTGGAGCGTTTTTCCTCCTATAAGACTTTGTTCAGGCTTGTCCCTTGCTACAAAAGGGATTGGGCCACTTGCTGCACCGTTGCTACTACTTGTTACTTGTTACTTTTTGCTTGCTACGTTTCACCTCGCTACACCATAACTTGTTACCGCTACTTTCAGTGCTTGCAGTTATTACCTTGCTAAAATCCGTTTATCAGAGCCTTCTCCTCCTTCTTGGGTTCGACACTCTTACTTATCGGAAGGACTATGATTGATCACCTTTACTTGTGGGTCATCAAGACTCTTTTCTGGCTCCGTTACCGAGGAGTGAAGCGCCTTCGGTAAGTGGAAATTGGTAAGGAAACATTTATATACTGTGGTGAAATTTATTGTCACTTGTCACTATGGAAACTGTTTCTTTGAGGAGTTTGTTCGGGGTATCTTCCCCACTAACGGAAGCACGAGGAGTTGCTCCTCAACCTGAGGTACCTAGTGAAAATATCTTTTATGAAATTCCTTCGAGTATGCTTGAGAAATTGCTGGCTAATCCTTTCACAGGAGATGGATCTTCACATCCAGACTTGCATCTAATCTATGTAGATGAAGTTTGTGGTTTATTTAAGCTTGGAGGTTTGCCCGAGGATGAGGTAAAGAAGAAAGTCTTTCCTTTATCTTTGAAGGATAAGGCGTTGACATGGTATAGGCTATGTGATGATACTGGATCATGGGGCTACAATCGGTTGAAATTGGAATTTCATCAAAAGTTCTATCCTATGCATTTAGTACATCGTGATCGGAACTTTATTTATAACTTTTTGCCTCGTGACACGGAAAGCATAGTTCAAGCTTGGGGGCGGCTTAAATCAATGCTATATTCATGCCCCAATCATGAGCTCTCGAGAGAAATCATCACTCAAAACTTTTATGCTCGGCTTTCTCATGAAGATCGTACCATGCTTAACACTTCTTGTGCCAATTCTTTTATGAAGAAGGATATTGATCACAAGTGGAATTTATTGGAGAGAATCAAACGCAACTCTAAAGATTGGGAGCTGGAGAAAGGTAAGGAGTCAGGTATGAATTTCCAGTTTGATTGCGTTAAATCTTTTCTTGAGACAAACACTTCTAGAAATTTTAGCGCTAAGTATGGACTTGACTCTCAGATAGTAGCTTCTCTTTGTGAATCTTTTGCTTCTCATGTTGATCTTCCCAAAGAGAAGTTGTTTAAATATCATCCTCCTATAGAAAGCAACATAGCCAAAACCAATCTAGTTGAGGAGAAAATCATAGCTTTTAGTGATCCTGTTGTTCCTTGTGCTTACATTGAGAAACCACCATACCCTACTAGGATAAAGGATTATTCTAAAGCTCTAACTCTGATACGTAGGGGTTACATTAGATCACTTGCACCCCCTGAGGAGATTAGAGTTGAACTTAGTGTTGCTATTATCAAAGATCTCTTAGCCGAAGACATAGACGGGCATGTTATCAAATTCTGTGAGGACTCCGCTAGAATTTCTAAACCTCACGCGAAAGACAAACATGAACCTGTAGTTGGCCTGCCCGTTGTTTCTGTCAAGATAGGAGATCACTGTTACCATGGTTTATGTGATATGGGAGCTAGTGTTAGTGCAATACCCCATTCTCTATATGATGAAATCAAAGATGAGATTCCACCTGCTGAGTTAGAACCCATTGATGTCACCATTACGCTAGCCAATAGAGACACTATCTGCCCTCTGGGAATTGTGAGAGATGTAGAAGTCCTGTGTGGTAAGACAAAGTATCCTACTGATTTCCTCGTCCTTGGTACTGCACAAGATAGATTTTGTCCCATCATTTTCGGTAGACCCTTTCTCAACACTGTCAATGCTCACATTGATTGCATTAAGCAGAGTGTCACAGTAAGTTTCGAGTGTGTGTCTCATGGTGTGTCTCATGAATTTAACTTCTCCAAGTTTGGAAGACAAACCCATGAAAGAGAGTCGTCTGGTAGAGATGAAGTCATTGCTCTTGCCTCTATTGCCGTACCTCCTACGGATCGTTTAGAGCAATATCTGCTTGAGCATGAAAATGATATGCATATGGAGGAGAGAGATGAGATAGATAAAATTGTCTTAGAACAATATCCTATTCTCAAGAATAATCTGCCTGTTGAACTGCTTGGGGATCCTCCCCCGCCAAAGGGTGATCCTGTGTTCGAGCTTAAACAGTTGCCTGATACTCTTAAGTATGCCTATCTTGATGAGAAGCAAATATATCCTGTCATTATTAGTGATCTCCTCTCAGAGCGCGAAGAGAAGAAGTTACTAAAAACTTTGAGGAAGCACCGCGCTGCTATTGGATATACTGTTGATGATCTTAAGGGTATTAGTCCTACTCTATGTAAGCACAAGATTGAAACCCATCCTAACTTTAAACCAGTTGCTGATCATCAAAGGATATTAAATCCTAAGATGAAAGAGGTCGTTAGAAAAGAAATATTAAAGCTTCTGGAAGCAGGAATCATTTATCCTGTTGCTCATAGTGATTGGGTAAGTCCAGTACATTGCATACCTAAGAAGGGAGGTATCACCGTCGTTCCTAATGATAAGGATTAACTAACCCCACAAAGGATTATTACCGGCTATAGAATGGTGATAGACTTCCAGTAACTGAACAAGGCAACCAGGAAAGATCATTATCCTTTGCCGTTCATCGACCAAATGCTAGAAAGGCTGTCAAAACACACACATTTGTGCTTTCTACATGGTTATTCAGGTTTCTCGCAGATACCTGTTGTGCAATCTGATCAGGAGAAAACCACTTTCACCTGCCCCTTCGTTACCTTTGCTTATAAACGTATGTCTTTGGCTTATGTAATGCACCTGCCACCTTCCAAAGATGTATGATGGCTATATTCTCTGACTTTTGTTAAAAGATTGTCGAGGTTTTCATGGATGACTTCTCTGTTTACGGGTCTTCCTTTTATGATTGCCTCAGCAACCTTGATCGAGTCTTACAGAGATGCGAAGAAACCAACCTCATCTTGAATTGGGAAAAGTGCCACTTTATGGTTAATGAAGGTATCGTCTTAGGACACAAAATCTCTGAAAGAGGCATTGAAGTTGATAAGGCTAAGGTTGATGCAATTGAGAAAATTCCTTGCCCCACAGATATCACAGGTATACGAAGTTTCTTAGGTCATGTTGGTTTCTATATAAGGTTCATTAAAGACTTCTCTAAGATTTCTAGGCCTCTTACCAACCTCTTGCAGAAGAATGTTCCTTTTGTTTTTGATGAGGATTGTGAGGAAGCCTTCGAAACACTTAAGAAGGCTTTGATAACCGCACCTATTGTTCAACCACCTGACTGGAACTTGCCCTTTGAAATCATGTGTGACGCTAGTGATTATGCTATTGGTGCTATTCTAGGACAAAGAGTTGACAAGAAGTTGAATGTCATTCACTACGCTAGTAAAACTCTAGACAGTGCCCAAAGAAACTATGCCACTATGGAGAAGGAATTTTTAGCAGTCGTGTTTGCATGTGAAAAGTTTAGATCTTACATAGTTGACTCCAAAGTCACTATTCACTCTGATCATGCCGCTATTAAGTACCTCATGGAGAAGAAGGACGCTAAGCCTAGGCATATCAGATGGGTTCTCCTGCTACAGGAATTTGATTTGCACGTTGTTGACCGAAAGGGTGCTGATAACCCTGTAGCAGATAACTTGTCTCGGCTAGATAATGTCCTTGATGACCCACTAACTATTGATGACAGCTTTCCTGATGAGAAATTAAATGTCATCCGCACTTCACATAGTGCACCGTGGTATGCCGATTATGCAAACTATATCGTAGCCAAATACATACCACCCAGTTTCACCTATCAACAAAAGAAGAAATTCTTCTTTGATTTGAGACACTACTTTTGGGATGATACTCACCTTTATAAGGAAAGAGTAGATGGTGTTATTAGATGTTGTGTGCCTGAACATGAACAGGGACAGATCCTGCAGAAGTGTCATTCCGAAGCCTACGGAGGACACCATGCTGGAGATAGAACTGCCCATAAGGTATTGCAATCAGGTTTCTATTGGCCCACTCTCTTCAAGGATGCCCGTAAGTTTGTCTTGTCTTGTGTCAAATGCCAAAGGATAGGGAACATCAGTAAGCGTCAGGAAATTCGTATGAACTATTCACTTGTCATTGAACCATTTGATGTTTGGGGCTTTGATTATATGGGACCCTTCCCGAGTTCCAATGGGTACACTCACATCTTAGTTGCTGTGGATTACGTTACTAAGTGGGTAGAAGCTATCCCCACTAAAAATGCTGATCACCACACCTCTATTAAGATGCTTAAAGAAGTCATTTTCCCAAGATTTGGAGTCCCTAGATATTTGATGACTGATGGCGGTTCACACTTCATTCATGGTGTTTTCCGCAAGATGCTAGCTAAGTATGATGTCAACCATAGAGTTACATATCCTTATCATCCTCAGTCTAGTGGTCAAGTGGAGTTGAGTAATAGGGAGATCAAGTTGATCCTACAAAAGACCGTCAATAGATCTCAAAAGAACTGGTCTAGCAAACTTGATGATGCACTATGGGCTTATAGGACTGCTTATAAGAATCCCATGGGCATGTCACCGTATAAAATGGTTTACGGTAAGGCCTGTCATTTACCTCTTGAGCTGGAACACAAAGCTTATTGGGCAATCAAAGAGCTCAACTTTGATTTCAAACATGCCGGTGAGAATCGGTTGTTTGATATCAGCTCGTTAGATGAATGGATAGCCCAGGCATACGAGAATGCCAGGTTGTTCAAGGAAAAGGTTAAGAGATGGCATGACAAACGAATGTAGAAACCAGAGTTCAATGTAGGTGATTATGTCTTGCTATACAATTCTCGTTTGAGATTCTTTGCAGGAAAGCTTCCCTCTAAATGGGAAGGTCCCTATGTTGTCGAGGAAGTATATCGTTCCGGTGCCATCAAAATCAATAACATGGAAGGAAAATTTCCTAGAGTGGTAAATGGGCAAAGAATCAAGCATTACATCTCTGGTACTCCCATAAATGTTGAGACCAATATCATCAATGTCATAACTCTAGAGGAGTACATAAGGGATGTTTATCAGCCTGTTTCAGATCTTGAAAACGAAGATGTATCTGTTTTGGTAAGAAATTGGACTCCGATACTTTTCCAATAGGAAATTTCTTCCGTTTTTGAATTTTTGGAAAATTAGAAAAATAAAAAGCAGTCCAGAGAGCGAACAAGGAGGCCACAAGCCCTGCCACTGCCCCCTACACCCTGGTGGCGGAGGGCAAGCTTGTAGGCACCTCGTGTGCCTCCCGGACTCCGTTTTCTTGCGGAGGACTCCTTCTGGCCTAGAAAAAAAATCAATATATAGTCGCCCGAAGGTTTTGATCTCTGTATCGCGTAGTTTTCCTCTGTTTTTGTTTCGAGCTTGTTGTCTGCCGCAGATTTAGAGCAAAGATGTCTCAGGAATCTGTTGGGGAGAATGATCTTCACCAAGTTCGTGAGGAAGTAGATGCTGATCTGAAAAGACTAGAAGTCACGGAAGCCAGGGACCAAGCTAAGGAGAAAACCCAAGCTAGGGAGGAAGTTCAACCTATGTTCAGCATTGAAGACGTTGAAGGAGTAGATTTTCTCCAACCCTTCCTCCACGTGCTATCTCCATCCTTGATTTCTCTGTCTCGTGAAGTTGTTTTGCTGGAAAACCATGTCACAGATCTGAAAGGTATAAATCAAAGATTGATAGCTCTCTTGGAATCAAAGGCGACAACAACACCACCATCACCACCGAAGGAAGGCAAGTAAGCATTGGTATGGGAAATCCCCTTGGCTTCTGCCAAGCTTGGGGGAGTTTCCCTGGTATCGTATCACCTTTATATCTTTTGCTTTTAACTTTGTTTTAGTTCTTTCCTTTTCAGTTTTTATTTCTTCTTTTAGAGGAATAAGTCTTTAGTTTTTAGTTTGAGTCTTTTGCTTTTGTCTCTCCCCCGTTGTATTCGAGCTTACGAGCTATATAATAAAGAGTGTCTTAGTTAAGGGCTTTGCTTTATGCGATGATCAAAAAGTATGAAAAGAACGATAGCATGAAAGATCATGAGATGATCTTATGGAAAGTGATAACTTCACTTATGACACGTATGATGATTGAAACTTGTTGAGAATAAATCAACATAGACATTAGTCATTGTTGCAATTAATAAGAACTAATAAGGAAAGAGAGGTTCACATATAAATATATCATCTTAGACAGTTTTTACAATTGTAAGCACTCACCAAACTATTACATGCCTAGGAGTAGATGTTGGACAAGGAAGACAACATAATGAATTGTGTTTGCTTGGTTCCAAACAATGTTATATGATTAGAGATCCCTTAGCATGTGACGATTGCTTCCACCTCATATTAGCCAAAACTCCCGCACCAAGTAGAGATACTACTTGTGCATCCATAAACCTTCAACCCAAATTTGCCATGAGAGTCCACCATACCTACCTATGGATTGAATAAGATCCTTAAAGTAAGTTGTCATCGGTGCAAGCAATAATAATTGCTCTCTAATATGTATGATCTATTAGTGTGTGGAAAATAAGCTTTGTACGAACCTGTGATGAGGTAGACATAAAAGAGACAGACTGCATAATAAAATTCTTTATCACATGAGGCAATATAAAGTGACGTTCCTCCGCACTAAGAGGACACGCATTCAAACCTCAAAAGCGCATGACAACCTCTGCTTCCCTCTGCGAAGGGCCTATCTTGTACCTTTACCTTTTACCCTTGTAAGAGTCATGGTGATCTTCACCAATTCCCTTTTTGCCTTTGTCTTGGCTACTGTCACATGCTTGGAAAAGATATATATTCATATATCAACTTGGAGTTGAGTACTTATGCTTTATTGTTGTTGACTTTACCCTTGAGGTAAACCGTTGGGAGGCAAAACTATAAGCCCCTATCTTTCTCTGTGTCTAGCTAAAACATTGACACCATGAGTACCACGTGAGTTGTAACAATTGTGGAAAACAAAAGAAATGATTGAGTATCTGGGTTTGCCTGACAAGCTCTTATTTGACTCTTTCTGATGTTGTGATAAATTGCAATTGCTTCAATGACTATGGATTATTGTTGGTTACTTCTCGGTAAGGTTTTTCCTTCATGCTTTGCTTTGTGAAGGAATTGTTACTTTCCCATAAGAATCTTTATGATGTATTGATGTCCTATGTGTGATCATGATGCCCTCATGTCCGTATTATGTTTTATCGAGATTCTTGCATCACGTAGCAGTCTTCCCAAGAGTGGGTCGTCGGTCCTTCCGCCGTGGCGTGATGCAGGAAGGGCCCCTAAAGTATCTCTTTATAATTGCGCGGCTTGTTGCCACTGTAACCCCTCTTCTTCTGGCGTTGGTATTGGCGACGAAGTCGGGGGGTCCTTCCAGTTGCCTTCTCTTGCCATTTCCACCATGATTATGGTGGGCGCGTCCTTGAAATTGGGAGTGATTCTTGGATGACTCGCCTTTCCTTGGCGGGTTGGCCTTGCTACCATCCTCTCCTGGATCTTTGGTATCATCCGCTTCGGTGTACCAGGTGAGGGTATCCATCAATTCGCCCATATCCTCGACCTTGCGCTTGAGTCGCCCCAGCTTCTATACCAGGGGCTCGTAGTGGCAGTTTTGCTCCAGAATCAGCACGGCCTGGGCCGCCGTGATTCCGTTCGACAATTGGATGATTTCTGCAACCCACCACGTCCAATGATGAGCCGACTCGTCATGCCGCTGAATGCAATGCTGTAAGTCGACGAACGTCATTGGGCATTTGCAAGTTCCGCAAAAGTTTCTGATGAAACGCTCCTTCAGTTCAGCCCAATTCTGGATGGAGTTGGGTGGCAGGTTTTTCAACCAAGTGTGCGCCGTCCCTTCGAGCATCATTGTAAGTTACCTGGCACAGACCGCTTCACTCACGTTGAGCATGTCCATCGTGAGTTCATAACTCTCAACCCACGACCCGACTCAAGATTCGGGGTGTAGTTGGGAACCTTCCTTGGTCCTTTGAAGTCCTTCGGCATTCGCTCGTTGCGCAGGGCAAGGGCCAAACACGGCATCCCGACGTGCCTACCGCCTCCACTGAGTGACGCTGGGTGGGTCTGGATGTGGCCTTGATGATCCTGGCCCGTTGCACCAACGGTGTTGCGGGCGGGAGGGTCCCGATGGTCGGGCGGGTTACCCTGAGGTAGGTGCCCTGGTCCGCTGGTTACGGCGGGGGGATCCTCCGGACGGCTTCTGGTACGGCTCGCCTGGGGGGTGGAGTGCAGTCGGTCGAGGCTGTGTGAGAATTGCACGTTCTGGACCACACCATTTTCAACATCTCAATGGCGTTTCTTGCTTCTATTTCAGCGAGGGTGTTTCCATAAATTGGAAGGGACTCCAAGTGGCGAGTCGCTGCGTGCACGTTGTCCATGATGTTGGAAAAGTGGCCCTAAGGCGTGTGGAAACGGGGAACGCGATCATCCGCTGGCTCAGGCGGTCGGTTTGGTGGCTGAGCCGACCCTCCCCCAGGAACGGTTCCCATCCCGGGGGTACGCGGAGTGTCGAAAAGGCGGGTAGGGTTCAGATCAGGGGGGTAAACGCCCCTGGTGCCTCCTCTGATGGACAGTATCGGACGCGCGCTGCTGTCCTTCAAATCGCCAGTTCTCGGTGTTTAAGCGGGCCGTCTCCACGGTGATCTGAGCTTGCTGGGTTGTAATCCCGGCGGCTTCTGCCTCTGGATCTGGCCGGGCCTTCACCATCTCATCTCGTAGAATTGCCAACTCGGCGTTGATCGTTCCCCGGTTTTGTGCCATCACAGGGGTTTCCATGATCCTCGTTATCTCCACCGACAGGTCCACCAAGACCATAGCTGGGCTTTTGGATGGGCTGCCACCCTCGTTGTTGCCTGCAGGGTTTTGCTCGGACTGTGTTGCCCCCACTATGTATATGGCGATCGGACGACGGGTCCGATCGAGGACTTCGGGATCCATCGCCAGCGATAGATCTCCGAGGCGGCCTTCATGTCAGGACTGGATCGAATCTGTGTCGCCCATGGATGACTCGTCGTCGGAGTTGACCGGTGTGGCCTCCCGAGTCGCCGACCGCTCTAGCTCATCAGATCCCTGCGTGAAGGCGATGAAAACTGGGCGTGTCAGGATTTGTTGCGCGACGGGACGGACATACCTGGCCGGCTCGACGGTGTCGGTGAAGATCTCCGGCTCCGGCATGGGTGCTCCGACCATGCCGATGAAGATGTTGACCTTGCCGAAGGGGACTTTGTAGCCGGATTCGATCGAATTAGCCTCGGGTCCCCACAGCGAGTTGTCGATGTAGTACTTTCCGCGGCGGCTCCGGGTCATGAGCCCAGCCGCGTAGCTCCCTAACCCTGGTAGGGCTCCCTTCAAGAACTCCACCGTGCGCAGGCCCCACGGTGGGCGCCAACTGTCGTGATTTTCTAACGGCAGATGTCCTAGTTAAAGGACTTAATGATGGAGCCATTGCACCTTGGTGGCGACTCAAAGGGGTTGAGCGGAAGCGGGACTCAGATTTACCCAGGTTTGCCCCCTCGTGAGGAGGTAAAAGCCTACGTCCTGCTTAGTGTTGTATTGATGATGTTTCGATTACAAGGAGGGCGTAACTCGCCTGACCTAGCTCTCGATGATTTCTAACCTGCCTCTTCTCTCCAGGGACTCGCCTTTATATACAGGTCGAGGCCCTAGGGTTTACAAGAGTCCATGCCTTCATACAAACCGTGATTCTTTCTATCTCTAAGTCGCCGTGCTTTCCAAGACTGGAAACCTCCTCGACGACTTATCCTCTATGTAGATTTGGAACCGCCATCCAGCTCTTGGGCCTTCTAGGCCAAAGCTTGCTTCGCCAAAGGATGAGTCGCCCACTTAGTGACCCAGTGTAACGACCAAGATGCGGTCCTTTCCGATCTGGGGGTCGAGGCCCCCGAATAGGAAAGAAGCGCATCTAAGCGTTTCGCAAGCAAGTAACATAGCACAAATAATAATAAAAGTAGACAATTCAGGATTCAACTCTCTTCTTATTAATAACTCAGAGTACATCAAAAATACAATCAAGGTAGTTCCGCTACGGACTATAAAATATGGAAATGCTATGCTACCCTGCCTGCAGGCCCACGATCACGACAACGCCTCAGACCTCTGGATAGTTCACATAGAGGCGCTATCTCTCCTCGTCGTACTGCCACGTCAGCTGGGTGTCGTCTGGATCATCTGTCTCTAGGGTACCTGTACCTGCTGGGAGTTTTGGAGGAATCCGTGAGCCACGAGGACTCAGCAATCTAAGACCTTGGTGCCAGAACTAGTCATGTTATTATGTAGGGTAAGGGTGAGGTGTATGAGGCTGCAGCATCCTAAGCTTGATTAAGTGGCTAACTTACGGAAAGTAAATGTAAAGGTGGTCTACACTAGCGGTCGGGATTCCTTGATCACTAAGTGTTCCTGAACACCTACCTACGGCATTCATAACCCCACCGTGTTCCCGATCGAAGAGAGATCTTCGTGGGGACAGTCATGGTTACGCACACAGTTGGCAATTTTTATTAACTTATGTTTAAGTTCTCTAATACCGGATGTTAACAAAATATTCCGAGTTGCCACATAACCGCGGGCGCGACTTTCCGAAAGATTAAACCTTGCAGGGGTGCTCCAACTAGTCCATCACAAACGAACACAGGCCGCAAAGGCATCCTCTATGACGAATCTCGTGATCTCGTCCGATTCCTTAGAGGAAAACCTCAACTCTGGGGGAAACCAAAGCTTCACTGGGATTCCTACATGCAAGATATACCGCTAAGGTAAGACAAGACTAGCAGGACCTCCCTAGGTGTCGACGACCCTGATAAGAGCCGCGTATCTCAGTCTCAGGACACGCCGGATAAGCGAAGCGTACGGTGGCCAGAGAAATCTCCCGAGTTGCCCCGGGATGGCCCCGCACGGTGCTCTAGTTTGGACCAACACTCATGAGGAGCACTGGCCCGGGTTGTTGATTAAAATCCTCGGGGTAGCTATTCCCTATGCAGTTTATTATTAAGTGATTAGCAAATTAACACCAAAGTTGGGTCCTGCCGGACAAGCCTTAGCACTACGCGATTTATCGAGGGGGTCCCCATAACAACCCCGAACGTGTTAGGAGCGATCATTATGGAACCAAACACCGGTAACCGGTAACTAAGGCAGCAATAGCGGGACAAAACACCCGGCAAAAAGGCTAGGCCTCCCGTCATTTACCAATTATATAGGTGCTTTAATTAAATAACACAACTTAAGATAATTATATCAAGCCCATGTTATCACATGAGTCAAATCACCTCCATCTAGCAATGCTAACATTAGTAGCTGAAGAAAGCCTACTTAGCCATACAAGTTTTGCTAGGAAGGAGAACAGTGTTTGGGCTCATGCATATCAAGAGGCAATTTAATTTCAGTGGTAGGCAGCGAGCAATATGACAAGGAAACGAAACTAGCATAACAAGTCTAGAGATGGAATCAAGGTCATATCATCTTGCCTGTGATATCCTTAGCTTGGAATGGTTCTGGTTTGTCCGGCACGTACTCTCCTTACTCCACGTATTCGTTCTCCGATCCCGGTGCTACCCAACAAAATAATAACAACCAATGAACAGCAGCACCACAAGATGCAACAATCACATGATGCATGAGATGAAAAATGGGCATGCATCACTAATTCTATCACTAGCACAAGCAAAAGAAGCTAATACAAGTTCCTGGACAGAACTGTACCCTAAGCTATTTTGACATGCATGATAATAACATGATCAGATGCATCTCGTGAAAACGATGCAAAACCATATAATGAACAATACCATCGGAGCTACTGATCAACGGGAATCAACGAAACAAGATATGAAGCTCTACGTGGAAGATTCAACACCACCTCACAATTGGCACAAATCTGGTATTCCCAGGTTGCCAAGACATGTATCATTTCAACATGAATGTAATGGAGCAAGGAATAACACCACAACATCCCCTAAGCGCACACAATGATCAAAATGACAAAACTACATAATCTGCCATAATCTGCATCTTAGCACTTCGTGAGCTATATGCAACATAGCTACATACCTCCAAACATGACAAATAATATATGTGGTTGTAGCCCACCAAGAAAAATACCAACACCAGCAAGAATCACAGCAAAAGGAATTCAACTCTAGAAGATACAAGGCCACAAACTTTCCGAAATCCATCAGATCTCAGGGACTTTGTGAAAATTCCTGCACCTGAGTTTTTTCTTTGTTCTGAAGCTTTTTGACAGCAATCAAAACGCAACCTACTTGACTCCAAATGAGATGAAATGTGACAAGGAGCTTCAAAAACATATCAGGTCCAATATCCTAGCACTGAACTAAGGCTAGTTCTCAACGCAATGACCAGCACATCCTCATCTATAAGAGAAGAAAATGTTTCCAGAACCCAAGACTTGGTGAAATTTCAGATTTCACTAAGCTGGACATTTTCAGCCACATGCCCACTTTGTCTAGGCATAGTTTGCATGCTAATAACACCAAGTGGTAAATGACACCACTATGGTGTAGAGCAAAACCCCTACTACTATCACACAAAAACTTATGCCCTTGGGCTCCACCTATTCTATGGAAACAAAGATCAAACTTGCAACAAATCTGAATATATCAACTCCATAAAGTTTCTACCCTAAGATCATATATAAAATGTGGGAACCTACTTGGGACAAGTGACCACAAGTTAAGGGAGAGAGAACTACTTCAAATCATGCCTAGGGAATGGGCATCATTTCAGGTAGTTCCTACTAGAACAACAACTACAAAGGTGGAGCTCATGTGCACAATGACAAAGTGACATGGGGGTTTGAACCCCATGTTTGTGTCATGCACATCAACATCACAAGCACATCTACCAAGCTATCCCCTCACACACAAAACACCATGCCCTCTCACATATGGACATGTGAAGGTGCATAGTTTGCAAAGGTGGGGAAGTTCCACACACACAC
Organism: Hordeum vulgare subsp. vulgare; assembly: GCF_904849725.1. Taxonomy (NCBI): domain Eukaryota; kingdom Viridiplantae; phylum Streptophyta; class Magnoliopsida; order Poales; family Poaceae; genus Hordeum; species Hordeum vulgare. Next base: position 217,461,581 of record NC_058520.1, on the reverse strand, counting down.
ATATACTCCACATCATCCACAACAACATCATGCTCTTGATCAACACAAACATGTAAGGCATCTATATATGAACATGATCATGGAAGAATATTACCACATACACTCCCATTAGGTGCCACATGAGCCAAGCCCATGTGTGTGGTCCACACATACTCATACCACAACTCATGCAACTAAAACTACTAGCGCAAGTCACCCAACTTAGATATAACCCATCTAGCATATACACCAAGCAGCACATGCTCTTCTAGGATGTATGCCTACACCACATACACACAACCTACACTATGCCCATGAATCCACAAGCACACATATCACAAGGTCTACTATAGCAGCAGAGGAACAAAATAATACTATGCCATCTGCCATCTTATGTTTAAGGCACAAAACAACAAACACAACAAAAGAGCATATCTAGAAAAAAAAACAAGCGGTAAAAGGAAAAGGGGGCACCCCAGGGATCGAACCCCTGGGCCTGTGGTGCAAAGCCATCTATACTACCACTGCGCTGCCCTAGCTTACTCGACAGAGAGGGAAGCCCAATCATGTTAAACTGTCTCTTGGACTTACTGTGCAGAGCAACAAAAAATAGCAAAAGGTGCCGAAGGGGGGAATCGAACCCACGCCCTCCATCAGGCACGCCACGCTAGCTACCACTGGGCTACGATACCGTGTCTGAACCACTACGCGCTGCGAAATAGAAGAGGTAACCTCCCTGCTTATCTGCTACCAGCGGCTGACAGGAACAGGGGAGGGGTCTCGCCGGCGATACGAGCCAAATCCGGCTCCGGCTCATGGAGGGGAGGAAGCCCACACACACATGAACTCATTTCACGTCCTAACTACTCCCGAGGGACTCTACAACGGCGTGACGACGGTGATCGGTGGCTCCAGCGATAGAGGTGATGCGCACAATGATTCTACGGCTACGGTGCCCGAACTAGGACAGGGAGGAAGCAGGAGGAGCGCTACCTCACGCACGGGTCAAGGAGGAAGCGTCCCGTAGTGGAAGTAGAGGAAGACAGGCGCCGGCAAAGCTGTTCATCAGAGAAGACGCGCCGTCGTGGAGAAGAGGAAGCAGGGGCGGTGTGGTCGATCCAGCGGAGGGAACGAGCCCCTGGAGAGGCCTTCGAGCTCCTGGACCTCGTCGAAGAGGAAGAGGCACCACAGTGATGACGGCGACCTCCCTCAACCGTCGGCCATGGCGGATCCGACACACTTACCTTGCTCCGATGATGTAGAGAGGAGGGTGATGAGATCTGGGTCGAGCGGCGGCGGAAGGGGGAACCCTAGCAAGGCACGGACGCCAAGGGTTCCTTTATAGAGCGAGGGGGAAAGCGAGGGGCGCGCGGTTGGCCATGTTCGTGTCCTCTCTCCAGTGGAACAGAGGGGATCGAAGGAGACGCTGACAGGCGGAACCCACTGTCGAGCTGGAAAGGGGAAGGACGACGACGGACGCTCGACGGGCTCGCGAGGGAAAAGGCTGATGGGCCGCTAAGTGGGAGGGAGCCCACTTAGTGCGCCGGATAGAAGAGAGAGGCCCTTTAGCTCTTTTCCTATTAAAATTAAACCAGAGAAAGAGAAATAGGTACAGGGCAAACTAAAGAAGATGAAATCAACACAAAAATGGTCGTGAACCTGAAAATGATCAAACTATTTAAATAAAATAATAAAAGTATTTATGGGGCTAATTTAATAAATACCAAAACAACATTTAAATAATCTATTGTGTTTTTTATTTGCACCCTCAAGTCAAACAATAAAACTCCAAACTATCACATCATCAACTCCACAATATACTATAAACACAAGACATTTTTAAATGAGTTTTGGGGAAGATGGAATTTTGAACATGAAATATAAGGAAAAGAAAAGGGATTGAAATTGCAAGGAGCTTTGAAAATACATAGAGACCACTCCTACACTCCACACACCATCATCGCATGTGCATCAACACATGAAATCACAAGTCTCCACTCTATGACATGGCAAGGTATAGATGCAAGCAAAACAAGGCATGGTAAGAATGGCATGGCATGGATGCATGCATGCAAAAGAATAAATACAAGGTGAACACATGAATTCATACATGCATAGATAGCTCTCATGACAATGTCAAGGTGGTCCCACATGGAAGGTTACAAAAAGGAAAGCTTTAAAATTGGGGCACTACAAATTCTCCCACACTACAAAAAAGATTTCGCCCTCGAGATCTAAGACTGAAAGAAATCGGGAAATTCGGAACGGAGGTGATCCTCGCGTTCCCACGTAGCCTCTTTATTGGAATGGTGAAACCACTTCACTTTGAGAAACTTGACAGTCTTGTTACGGGTCTTGCGCTCAGTCGCCTCGAGAACCGCAACTGGATGCTCACGATAAGAAAGGTCAGGTTGAAGGTCGATATCTTGAAGATGCACAGTGCGCTCGGGGGTCTTGAAACACCTCCGAAGCTGAGAAACATGGATCACATCATGGACATTTGCAAAGGCTGACGGAAGCTCGAGCTGGTATGCAAGGTCGCCCCTCTTGCCAACCACTCTGAACAGACCAACGAAACGAGGCGCAAGCTTGCCTTTGATGCCAAAGCGCTGCATACCCTTCATAGGCGACACCTTGAGATAGACAAAGTCTTCAAGCTCATAAGACATGTCACAGGGCTTGCTATCGTAATAGCTCTTCTGACGGGACTGAGCTGCTCTTAGGTTGTCGTGAATGATCCGACACATCTCCTTAGCTTCTTCTATCATATCATTGCCAAGGATCTGACGCTCGCCTGTCTGGGACCAGTTGAGCGTAGTACGACACTTCCTACCATAGAGAATTTCAAACGGAGCCTTGCCAGAACTAGCTTGATAACTATTGTTATACGAGAACTCTGCGAAAGGCAGACAATCGTCCCACTTCATGCCAAAAGAGATAACACAGGCTCTCAGCATGTCCTCAAGAACTTGATTCACTCTCTCCACTTGACCACTAGTCTGAGGATGGAACGCTGTGCTGAAGCGGATCTTTGTGCCCATAGCAGACTGAAAGGAGTCCCAGAACTTGGAAGTGAAGATACTTCCGCGATCTGAAGAGATCATCATAGGTACGCCGTGCAAAGGGACAATCCTGGAGGTGTACAACTCTGCCAGCTGAGCTGCTGAAATGGACTCCTTGAATGGAAGGAAATGAGCCACTTTACTCAATTTGTCGATGACGACGAAGATAACATCATTGCCCTTCTTGGACATTGGAAACCCGGTGACGAAATCCATCTCAATGTGATCAAACTTCCACTCGGGAATCGGCGAAGGTTGCAAGAGGGACGCTGGTATTTGATGTTCTGCTTTCCCCCTTCGACATACATCACACTCGTTTAGGAATTGTGCAATTTCACGTTTCATACGAGTCCACCAAAAAGTCTGCTTCAAGTCATGGTACATTTTGGAACTTCCAGGGTGAATAGAGAGCAGAGAGTTATGAACTTCTTCCGTGATCACCTTCCTGAGATCACCTTTCGGGACGACAAGGCGAACCTCGAAAAACAATGTGTCCCTGGCATCAACAGTGAAACACTTATACTTGGGAGACTCTTTCCCACGCCAATCTTGACCTTTTTCACCATAACGTCAAGTAGCTGAGATGCTCTGACCTGATCTTCCAAGGTAGGAGAGATATGAAGGTTCACAAGAAAACCCTGAGGAACTAGCTGAAGATTAAGCTTCCTGAAAGACTCAGGAGGACCCGGCTGGAGAGTTTGTAGAATCAGACTGTTGCAATATGCCTTCCTGCTCAATGCATCTGCCACAACATTTGCCTTGCCTGGCGTGTACTAACCACTCGGATTAAAATCCTGGAGCATTTCCACCCAACGTGTTTGCCGAAGATTCAAGTTAGCCTGAGTGAAGATATACTTGAGACTCTTGTGATCGGTGAAAACTTCAACCTTACGTTCCAACAAGAGATGTCTCCAAGTCATCAAGGCGTGCACAACAGCTGCTAGCTCGAGATCGTGCACATGATAGTTCTTCTCCGCAGGCTTCAGCTGCCTGGAGGTATAAGCAACCACCTTCCTATCTTGCATCTAGACTACACCAAGACCCTGGAGAGAAGCGTCGCAAAAGACCTGGTACGGCTTGGAATCATCCGGAGGGGCCAATACCGGTGTGGAGATAAGCTTCTCTTTGAGTGTATTGAAAGCCAGTTGACACTCTGGAGACCAAGCATACTTGACACCCTTCTGAAGAAGACTAGAGAGCGGCTTGGCAATTTTGGAGAAGTTCTCAACGAATCTTCTGCAATATCCGGCAAGCCCGAGAAAGCTTCGAAGCTGCTTCACATTCTGCGGAGGTTCCCATTCAACAATGGCTTGAAGCTTGGACGGGTCAACCTTAATGCCCTCGACAGAGATAATATGCCGAAGATAAACCACTTCTTTCAGCCAGAACTTGCACTTGAAAAACTTGGCATACAGCTTGTATTCTCTCAGTTTATCAAGCACCAACCTAAGATGTCTCTCATGTTCTTCCTCATCCTCACAAAAGACCAGAATGTCATCGAGATAGAGAAAGATAAATTCATTCTTGTATGGTGAGAAAATATAGTTCATCAATCGACATAAAGTCGGAGGAGCATTAGCCAGACCAAAAGACATGACCGTATACTCATACGATCCAAAACTAGTCCTGAATGCCATCTTCGGAATGTCTTCCTCGCGAATGCGAATCTGATGATAGCCCATGCTGAGATCAAGCTTGGAGAATACTTTAGCACCTTTCAACTGTTCGAACAACTCAGTTATGTTCGGAAGTGGATATTTGTTCTTGAGTGTCTTCTTGTTCAATGGGCGGTAATTGACACACAGCCGGTCCAAACCATCCTTCTTCTTGACATATAGAAGACCACATCCCCACGAAGACGAGCTTGGTCTGATCAAACCCAAACGCTCCTGCTCATCGAGTTGCCTCTTGAGTTCCGTCAATTCTTCTGGACCCAGCTTGTACGGCCGTTTGCACACTAGCTCTGTGCCTGGCTCAAGCTCAATGACGAAATCAACTTCACGGTGCGGAGGCATGCTTGGCAGCTCTTCAGGAAACACATCTTGATATTCGCAGACTACTGGAACTTGCTCAATAGGATTGATCTCACCCTTTTCATTCAAGGAGAACAAACGGATTGTATCATCGCGCGCCGCGAATATAATCACATCATCCGAAGAGTGGGTAAGCTTGACTTCTTTAGCTTCACAATCAATTGATGCCTTGTTCATGGCCAACCAGTCCCTACCAAGAATCAAGTCGATGTCGGAATTGCCGAAGACATACGGAGACGCCAGAAAGTAATAATTGCCCATGTTGATAGAAACATGAGGAACTCTACAATTTGACCTCATCTGAGCAGCCGGAGAAACAACACCCAAAGGTCTATGCAAACTTGTTGAGGGAAAATCATGCTTGATGAAAAATGACTTTGACATAAAGCAATGCGAAGCACCAGAATCAAACAATGGTTTAGCAGGAAAATCATTCACTAGGAGATTACCCATGATCACATCAGAGGAGTTGTCTGCTTCAGCTGCATTCACCATGTTGACTCGAGCTGATCTGGGGTTGAATTTGACAAGAGCGTTGCTTGGAGGCTTGCCTGGAGGAGGAGGCGGCAGACGGAGCTGAGAAGTACATTTGTTGGCAAAGTGACCCTTTTGCCCAGATTTGTGACAAGTGACATCTGCTGACTGACAGAACTGAGTCTGAGGAGGCCCTTGCTTCTGATGCTAGTATCTCTGCTGGAAGCCAGGGTTGGGTGGGTGGGAAAAACCACGTCCACCTGAGTGCTTCAGCTGATGTGAGTGCCGAGGAGGAGGAGGAGAAACCCAAAACCTCTGCTGCTTCTGAACCACCTGAGTCGAGGAAGAGCTAGAATCTCTGAAGCGCTTCTTGGAATTTTCCACCCTGAGCAAGGCTGCCTCTGCTCTGAGAGCTAAGTTGTAGAACTTGTCAAACTCCTCAGGATCGTGCAAAGAAAGCGCTAACTGCAAGTCCTCCTTTAAGCCACCCCTAAACTGGTAGATCTTGCTCTTCTGATCCAGGACATCCTGCAGCGCGTAATGGGCCAGCTCGTGGAACTCGACATTGTACTTGTACACATAATTGCTGCCCTGCTTCAAACGCCTGAACTTCTCACGCATCTCCTCAACAAAACTGGAAGGGATGTAGTGGGACCTGAAGTCACGACAAAACTCGTCCCAAGACATCACCCAGCCACCTCTGGAGTTCTTAAGCTGCTGCCACCAAATAGAAGCCTGTCCCTTCAACTGAAACATAGCAAACTTGACATAGTCCTCCGGATGCACATTGCTACACTCGAAATGCTTGTTCATATCACGGATCCAATCTTCCGCATCAAACGGCTGGTCGCGAGAAGTGTATGTCTTAGGCTGGTTTGACTGGAACTGACTCAGATTGGCGAAGTGATTGCCACCCTGCTGAAAATTGCCCTGCTGATGATTGGCTCTCTCCTGGATGAACTGCAACAACATCTGAGTGTTTGCATTAGTAGCTGCCATCATCGCCTGCCAGGCCTCTGCAGGAGGAGGCGGCGGCGGCGGAGGAGGAGGAGGTGGAGGCGGCATATCCTCACGCCCTGGGGTCTGACGAGTCGGTGGAGCCATCCTGAAGACGGACAGCATATTAGTTCGCACAATAATTGAAGATATTGCTGAATCAAAAGACAGGAATATCTGAACAGAGTTTAGCATTGCACTCGAACAACATAGCAAGAGTGCATCCTCAAAGTAACAGACGACAAAATTCCGATAAGGACCACTTCAAACAAGTGTGAGCTAGAACTGCTCGGAACAAACATATGACCGAGATTTCCCAAACCTCAATCAAGCGTTTGTAGGAAGATAGTCCTATAAGATACTACTAGATATCCCACCTATGAATTCCCGAAATAACTGGTCATGCAATCAGGTACACGGATACAAGGAGTATTTCACACAACTCCTAAACTAACCCGTCACCTGTATCACATCCTTCAACACACAACCAGCATCTCGGACCTTCATCTACAATCGATCCTCGTGATCACAACGATACCAAGTGTGGTAATACCCCCGAACAATCTGCACCAGTACGGGGGACATCGGGGTTATCTCACCACTACCCGTATTGAAGCAATAACGAACACCCTCCGTTCTTAGATACTCAGAAATCTGAATGATGGCGATGTGCGCAAGAATCCCTGGAGCTCAACTCCCCTGATTCTTAGAGCAGATAGGAGGCACCAGGACATGATTCCGTCACATCGAAATCATATAGATTTCACAAATACCCGCGTGATCCTAAAAAAATTTTGAGCGAGAAAAGGAGTAGAGTTAAAGATTTCCTAAGACGGGAACCTTACCAGAGCATAGAAGAGGAGAAAAAAGAATCTTACTCTCCGATATAACTAAGACTCAAAACATTTTCTAGACTCGACTCGGCAAAGTACGATCACACAAAGGCTCCTATGGTCGTAAGGCTCTGATTACCAACTTATAACGACCAAGATGCGGTCCTATCCGATCTGGGGGTGGAGGCCCCCTAATAGGAAAGAAGCGCATCTAAGCGTTTCGCAAGCAAGTAACATAGCACAAGTAATAATAAAAGTAGACAATTCGGGATTCAACTGTCTTCTTATTAATAACTCAGAGTACATCAGAGATACAATCAAGGTAGTTCCGCTACGGACTACAAAACATGGAAATGCTATGCTACCCTGCCTGCAGGCCCACGATCACGACCACGCCTCAGTCCTCTGGATAGTTCACGTAGAGGCGGTCTGTCTCCTCGTCGTACTACCACGTCAGCTGGGTGCCGTCGGGATCATCTGTCTCTGGGGTACCTGTACCTGCTAGGAGTTTCGGAGGAATCCGTGAGCCACGGGGACTCACCAATCTAAGACCTTGGTGCCAGAAGTAGTCATGTTATTAGGTAAGGTAAGGGTGAGGTGTATGAGGCTACAGCATCCTAAGCTTGATTAAGTGGCTAACTTACGCAAAGTAAATGTAAAGGTCGTCTACACTAGAGGTCGGGATTAGTTGGTCACTAAGTGATCCTGAACACCTACCTACGGCATTCATAACCCCACCGTGTTCCCGATCGAAGAGAGATCTTCGAGGGGACAGTCACGGTTACGCACACAGTTGGCAATTTTTATTAACTTGTGTTTAAGTTCTCTAATACCAGATGTTAACAAAATATTCCAAGTTGCCACATAACCGCGGGCACGGCTTTCCGAAAGATTAATCCCTGCAGGGGTGCTCCAACTAGTCCATCACAAACGAACACAGGCCGCAAAGGCATCCTCTATCACGAATCTCGTGATCCCGTCGGATTCCTTAGAGGAAAACCTCAACTCTGGGGGAAACCAAAGCTTCACTGGGATTCCTATATGCAAGATATACCGCTAAGGTAAGACAAGACTAGCAGGACCTCCCGACGTGTCGACGACCTTGATAAGAGCCGCGTATCTCAGTCTCAGGACACGACAGATAAGCGAAGCGTACGGTGGCCAGAGAAATCTCCCGAGTTGCCCCGGGATGGCCCCGCACGGTGCTCTAGTTTGGACCAGCACTCATGAGGAGCACTGGCCCGGGTTGTTGATTAAAATCCTCGGGGTAGCTATTCCCTATGCAGTTTATTATGAAGTGATTAGCAAATTAACACCAAAGTTGGGTCCTGCCGGACAAGCCTTAGCACTAGGCAATTTATCGAGGGGGTCCCCATAACAACCCCGAACGTGTTAGGAGCGATCATTATGGAACCAAACATCGGTAACCGGTAACTAAGGCGGCAATAGCGGGACAAAACACCCGGCAAAAAGGCTAGGCCTCCCATAATTTACCAAGTACGTAGGTGCATTAATTAAATAACACAACTTAAGATAATGATATCAAGCCGATGTTATCACATGAGTCAAATCACCTACATCTAGCAATGCTAACATTAGTAGCTGAGCAAAGCCTACTTAACCATACAAGTTTTCCTAGGAAGGAGAACAGTGTTTGGGCTCATGCATATGAAGAGGCAATTTAATTTCAGTGGTAGGCAGCGAGCAATATGACAAGGAAACTAAACTAGCATAACAAGTCTAGAGATGGAATCAAGGTCATATCATCTTGCATGTGATATCCTCAGCTTGGAATGGTTCTGGTTCGTCCTGCACGTACTCTCCTGACTCCACGTATTCGTTCTCTGATCCCGGTGCTACCCAACAAAATAATAACAACCAATGAACAGGAGCACCACAAGATGCAACAATCACATGATGCATGAGATGAAAAATGGGCATGCATCACTAATTCTATCACTAGCACAAGCAAAAGAAGCTAATACAAGTTCCTGGACAGAACTGTACCCTAAGCTATTTTGACATGCATGATAATAACATGATCAAATGCGTCTCGTGAAAACGATGCAAAACCATATAAAGAACAATACCATCGGAGCTACTGATCAACGGGAATCAACGAATCAAGATATGAAGCTCTACGTGGAAGATTCAACACCACCTCACAATTGGCACAAATCTGGTATTCCCAGGTTGCCAAGACATGTATCATTTCAACATGAATGTAATGGAGCAAGGAATAAAACCACAACATCCCCTAAGCGCATACAATGATCAAAATGACAAAACTACATAATCTGCCATAATCTGCATCTTAGCACTTTGTGAGCTATATGCAACATAGCTACATACCTCCAAACATGACAAATAATATATGTGGTTGTAGCCCACCAAGAACAATACCAACACCAGCAAGAATCACAGCAAATGGAATTAAACTCTAGAAGATACAAGGCCACAATCTTTCCCAAAACCATCAGATCTCAGGGACTTGTTTTGAAGCTAGGTTTTTTCTTTGTTCTGAAGCTTTTTGACAGCAATCAAAATACAACCTACTTGACTCCAAATGAGATGAAATTTGACAGGGAGCTTCACAAACATATCAGGTCCAATATCCTAGCACTGAACTAAGGCTAGTTCTCAACGCAATGACCAGCACATCCTCATCTATAAGAGAAGAAAATGTTTCCAGAACCCAAGACTTGGTGAAATTTCAGATTTCACTAAGCTGGACTTTTTCAGCCACATGCCCACTTTGTCTAGGCATAGTTTGCATGCTAATAACACCAAGTGGTAAATGACAGCACTATGGTGTAGAGCAAAACCCCTACTACTATCACACAAAAACTCATGCCCTTGGGCTCCACCTATTCTATGGAATCAAAGATCAAACTTGCAACAAATCTGAATATATCAACTCCATAAAGTTTCTACCCTAAGATCATATACAAAATGTGGGCACCTACTTGGGACAAGTGACCACAAGTTAAGGGAGAGAGAACTACTTCAAATCATGCCTAGGGAATGGGCATCATTTCATGTAGTTCCTACTAGAACAACAGCTACAAAGGAGGAGCTCATGTGCACAATGACAAAGTGACATGGGGGTTTGAACCCTATGTTTGTGTCATGCACATCAACATCACAAGAACATCTACCAAGCTATCCCCTCACACACAAAACACCATGCCATCTCACATATGGACATGTGAAGGTGCATAGTTTGCAAAGGTGGGGAAGTTCCACACACACACATATACTCCACATCATCCACAACAACATCATGCTCTTGATCAACACAAACATGTAAGGCATCTATATATGAACATGATCATGGAAGAATATTACCACATACACTCCCATTAGGTGCCACATGAGCCAAGCCGATGTGTGTGGTCCACACATACACATACCACAACTCATGCAACTAAAACTAATAGCACAAGTCACCCAACTTAGATATAACCCATCTAGCATATACACCAAGCAACACATGCTCTTCTAGGATGTATGCCTACACCACATACACACAACCTACACTATGCCCATGAATCCATAAGCACACATATCACAAGGTCTACTATAGCAGCAGAGGAACAAAATAATACTATGCCATCTGCCATCTTATGTTTAAGGGACAAAACAACAAACACAACAAAAGAGCATATCCAGAAAAAAAATAAAAAATAAACAAGAGGTAAAAGGAAAAGGGGGCACCCCAGGGATCGAACCCCTGTGCCTCTGGTGCAAAGCCATCTATACTACCACTGCGCTGCCCAAGCTTACTCGACAGAGAGGGAAGCCCAATCATGTTAAACTGTTTGTGGGACTTACTATGCATAGCAACAAAAAATAGCAAAAGGTGCCGAAGGGGGGAATCGAACCCACGCCCTTTGCACGCCACGCTAGCTACCACTGGGCTATGATACGGTGTCCGAACCACTACGCGCTGCGAAATAGAAGAGGTAACCTCCCTGCTTATCTGCCACCGGCGGCTGACCGGAACAGGGGAGGGGTGTCGCCGGCGATGCGAGCCAAATCCGGCTCCGGCTCATGGAGGGGAGGAAGCCCACACACACATGAACTCATTTCACGTCCTAACTACTCCCGAGGGACTCTACAACGGCATGACGACGGTGATCGGTGGCTCCGGCGACAGAGGTGATGCGCACAACGATTCTACGGCTACGGTGCCCGAACTGGGACAGGGAGGAAGCAGGAGGAGCGCTACCTCACGCACGGGTCGAGGAGGAAGCGTCCCGTAGTGGAAGTAGAGGAAGACGGGCGCCGGCAAAGCTGCTCGTCAGAGAAGACGCGTCGTCGTGGAGAAGAGGAAGCAGGGGCGATGTGGTCGATCCAGCAGAGGGAACGAGCCCCTGGAGAGGCCTTCGAGCTCCTGGACCTCGTCGAGGGGGAAGAGGCACCACAGCGACGACGGCGACCTCCCTCAACCGTCGGCCATTGCGGATCCGCCACACTTACCTTGCTGCGACGATGCAGAGAGGAGGCTGATGAGATCTGGGTCGAGCGGCGGCGGAAGGGGGAACCCTAGCAAGGCACGGACGCCAAGGGTTCCTTTATAGAGCGAGGGGAAAGCGAGGGGCGCGCAGGTGGCCATGTGCACATGCTCTCTCCGGTGGAACAGAGGGGATCGAAGGAGACGCTGACAGGTAGAACCCACTGTCGAGCTGGAAAGGGGGAGGACGACGACGGACGCGGGACGGGCTCGCGAGGGAAAAGGCTGATGGGCCGCTAAGTGGGAGGGAGCCCACTTAGTGCGCCGGATAGAAGAGAGAGGCCCTCTAGCTCTTTTCCTATTAAAATTAAACCAGAGAAAGAAAAATAGGTACATGGCAAACTAAAGAAGATGAAATCAACACAAAAATGGCCCTGAACCTGAAAATGATCATACTATTTAAATAAAATACTAAAAGTATTTATGGGGCTACTTTAATAAATACCAAAACAGCATTTAAATAATCTGTTTTGTTATTTATTTGCACCCTCAAATCAAACAATCAAACTCCAAACTATCACATCATCAACTCCACAATATACTCTAAACACAAGACATTTTCAAATCAGTTTTGGGGAAGATGGAATTTTGAACATGGAATAAAAGGAAAATAAAAGGGATTGAAATTGCAAGGAGCTTTGAAAATACATAGCAACCACTCCTACACTCCACACACCATCATCACATGTGCATCAACACATGAAATCACAAGTCTCCATTCTATGACATGGCAAGGTATAGATGCAAGCAAAACAAGGCATGGTAAGAATGGTATGGCATGGATGCATGCATGCAAAAGTAGAAATACAAGGTGAACACATGGATTCATACATGCATAGATATCTCTCATGACAATGTCAAGGTGGTCCCACATGGAAGGTTACAAAAAGGGAAAGCTTTACACTTGGGGCACTACACCCGGCCCAACTAGGGCGGGTCACACCGCACGTAATATCCCCAACAGTTACTACTGCTATCAAACTATCATATTACTGTGCTACTGATCACTGTGTTGGAGATACTAAATCTCCAAGTGTGGTTGAATTAACAACTTAGCTGCTAATACCTGCAAATACTCTTTGGGTCCCCTTGTGTCGAATCCATGAATTTGGGTTGAATACTCTACCCTCGAAAACTATCGTGATTCCATATACTTGTGAGTTATCAAGAACGTTTTCTAGCGTCGTTGCCGGGGAGCATAGCTATATTTACTGAGTCACTTGGGATGGCTATTTATTGGTCACTATAAAGAATCTAAAAGATCCAAGAACCAAGATCGTTCCCTCAAAACGAGGGGAGGTAAGGAACTGTCATCTAGCTCTGTAGTTGATTCACCCTCTGTTTAGAAGATACTTGCAACACCACCATCACATGCTATTAATCCTGATATGTCGCAAGTTATTGATGATGCTACCTTTTCTATGAATGATGCTTACGTTGATGCTAATATATTGCTTGATGATATTGTGCCACCAGTTGAATTTAGTGATGAACAACTTGCTAGAGCTAAAGAAATTGAGCATGTTGACAGTGATAATACTATTGGAACTGATGAAGTCCTTGCTATTGAAAATACTGAAATACCTTTTGGACACGACTGTCCTAGAACTGAAATCCCGAAAATACGTGAAGCTTATGTTATGGATGAAGAAATGGCTAGAGACTTTCTTGCTTGTAACAATAGAGAAGATCTTAAGAAACGACTATTATGCAAGTTGAAAGAAAAATCCTTGAATGCTAGAATGAAATATGATCCTAAGTTTGCTACTTCACCTAACTTTCTTACTGATAAGTATTATGAACTCTCTGTCGATCCAAAGATAATTCCTTGGTTGAATCTGATCCATTTCATTGCTTTGAAAATAAAACTGTTTTGGCACATCTCACTAAGCTAAATGATATAGCCACCCTATTTACTAATGATGGGAAAATTCGCTACTACTATATCCTCAAATTATTTCCATTATCATTAAAGGGTGATGCTAAGATTTGGTACAATACGCTTGCTCCTGGTTGTGTGCGTAGTTCCCAGGATATGATCTACTTCTTTTCTAAAACACATTTTCCTCCTCATAAGAAACAATCTGCCTTACAAGAAATATTTAACTTTGTGCAAATTGAAGAAGAGAGTCTCCGACAAGCTTGGAGAGGCTTCTACAATTACTTAATGCTTTACCTCATCATCCTCTTATTAAAAATGTGATACATGATATATTATATAATGAACTAACCGATGCTTCTAGGGATCACCTAGATAGTTGTGCTTGTTTTGTTTTCATGGAATGAACTATCGAACAAGCTGAGGAATTATTGACTAATATATTGAAGAATTATGATGAATGGACACTTCCTTACAATAAATATCCTAGTCAATTCTTATCTTAGTTTGATAATTATATTATAAATGAAGATCATTTCAACTCCTACGGTATGAAACAATTGAAACAAAACTCTGATATGATTGCTCGCTTAAGTGACTTGTTATTTAGAATCAGCAATAATGTAAGCGGTGTAGGTAAACATGCTTCTATGGTTGAAACCTAACTAGAACAAGTTGCTAAATCTCAAAGTGAGTTACTTATGAAATGACTAATAATAGGAATGATCATGTTGTTGGAGTAATGACTAGAGGAGGAACAGTGACTCAAGATCCACTATATCCAGAAGGTCATCCTAAAAGAACTGAACAATATTCACAAAGAATTAATATTGATGCACCTAGTCCTTCTAGGAAGAAAAAGGAAAAGAAAAAGATAGGACCTTGAGTACTTCTAGTGAACCTGAATTAGAGAAACTTTCTTCTAATGCTAATGATATATGTGTCTCTGATGCTGAAACTCAATCTGGTAGTGAGCATTCACCTAGTGATAATGAAAATGACAATCATGATGCTCATGTAGATTCTCAACTTGACATTGATAAAGAATCAGATAATGATGTGGAGATAGAACGTGATGTTGAGCTTGATAACCCACAACCTAAGAATAAATGTTATGATAAAAGAGATTTTGTAGAAAGCATGGCAAAGAAATTGAGCCATGGGTTCAAAACCCATGCTTTATCCACTTAAACCAACTAAGAAAAAAGATAATTAAGAATTTGAATGATTTGTTGAAATGCTTTGGCCAGTCTTTTTGCGTACTCGTTTAATTGATCTTTAAAGATGTCCCTTATGCTAAGTACCTGAGAGGCATTATCACTAATAAAAGAAAAATACGGAAAGCTGAAATCTCCACCATGATTGCTAATTATACCTTTAAGGATGGAGTACCTAAAAACTAGGAGATCCGGGAATACCAACTATACCATTATCCATCAAAAATAACTATGTGAAAAATACTTTATGTGATTTAGGAGCTGGTGTCAGTGTTATGCCTTTCTCTTTATACAAAAGGTTTGAGTTGAATAAAATCACACCTACTGAAATTTCATTACAAATGGACGACAAATCAACTACCATACCTATCGGTATTTGTGAGGATGTACCCATTGTTGTTGCAAATGTTACTATCTTGACATACTTTGTTATACTTGATATGCCCGAGGATGACAACACGTCAATTATTGCTTGCAACAAATGCAAAGTCACTTTTCATGTCAATGCTAAAGAACATACGGTGCATTTTCCTAGGAAACAATTTCAAGTGAATGGTGTTAGTGGTATTGAAAAATCTCCGACTATCCCCAATGGAAGTTTTCAACTACCTCTACTACAGCCAAAAATAGTATGAGATACTTATCGTTGGGGATATGCACATCCCCATTGAGGTAACTTAGTTTTTTACGGAAATTCTTCGGGATCATGCTAATTGGAAGTGGTTGTTAATAAGACTTGTTCGACCTTATTAATGAATCATTTTCAAGAGGCATGAGGTTGATGCATTCAGTAGGCAGAACTCTTTGTATCCATTTTAGTTTTCCTGTTATTTTTATTTTAAGGTTATAAATGTCATGATTATCCCGTTTTCTGGGTTTTTTCCGAGCAAAAAGAAAGGTGCCCAAAAATAAAAAAGTTCTCCAAACCACCTGAATTTTTTACACGATTTTTATGAATATTTGAGAATATGTGGTAGTAAAAACATTGAAGGGGTGCCTAGGTGGCCACTAGACACCAGGGCGCGCGAGCCCCCATTGCGCGACTAGGTGTCTAGTGGGACCCTCACGGGTCCCCTTACTTATTGCTTCAGCTCACTTCATCAATCACCTCTAGAAAAAATCCATGTAGCTCTCTCTCTCGTGTTCTTGCTCTCAAACCCATGGATTTCGAGATCTTGTCTCGAAACTCTGTTTCCGAAACTATTTTGGGGGATTGCTCCTTGGTATGTAACTCCCCCACTCCTACAATTAGTTTTTTCTTAGGTGATTTATCTTAGAAGTAATTAGCTATTCTAGGTGCGGCCGTAGATGAGCTTGCATGTTGAATTCTTGAATTTCCAAGTAGTTTGAATACTTGTTTTAGGCTCTAGGCATCACTATGAGTAGTGGCTATCATTCTTGTGAAGTTTCATTAACTTTAGTTTGTGACCCAATTTTTTTTCGAATTTTGTTCTTGGAAAATGAACCTCTTCAAGAGGAGTTCATCTAAGAAGAATGCCAAGGGTGTTGTTGGTGAATCATCTGCTGCTGGATTCACCACCCCGCGATTGACGGAGGTTCGTCCGTGCGAATGGCCACACACTTCTTTCAAGGAACAAGCTGGATTCCACCATGAGTTTGCGCAATTCATGGAAAATGCTGGGTTGACCAACTTCATCGCACATGAGTGTGACCAATCCGATACCCTCAATAATTCCTATGTTCAAATTTCTATTTTTTAAATAGGCACGATCCACCTTTAGTGCAGTTTAAACTATATGTTGAAACCCACCAAATAGCGCTTCATAAATGTTTTGAGATATGTTTAATCCCCTCTCATGGCGACTTAAGAGAACCCAAACAGATTGAGTTTGAGGATTTCCTGCTTACCTTAACAGTTGATGAGATGAGATGCGTATCGAAAGCCACAACCCCGAGTCTGCAGTTTTCTTAAGTGCACTACTTTGATTTATTTATCTTGAAGTATTTAACTCCTAGGGGAAGGGTAGTATCCTTAGCGCTCCTGATGTTGCCATTTTGTGCTGAGCAATCCATAATGATCATACCTTTAATTTGGGAGCTATTATTGCTCGATGTTTCACAATAACAGATCTAAGGGTAAAATACACGGTGGTATTTTTCCCACTCGCTTACAGAAACGCTTTAACATCCCTTTTCGTCATGATGACTATCTTTTACCACAAGATGATCTAGATCGCTAGTCTATGGTTGACAATCAATTTATTGTTAGTGGTGATTCCATGGATAACATCCCGTATGACTTAGTTTTTAGTGAGGTTACCCGAGATATCATCCCTTTGCCTGCAGCAGCTTTGTTTGATTTCATTGCCAGGAACAGATATAGGATCATGCCTGATGACATTATTGCTTACCGAAACACCCAAGCAACGGCCGAGTAGAAGCCCTAGATGTGGGACTCTCTGTTGCCACTGCCCAAACACTTCGATATGAGGCTGGACGACTACTACGGGTGGTGATTTCAAAGCTAGGCCAGAAGCCTAATCTTGGCTGAGTACGTGTTTCCACTGACTTTACATTCATGCTTGCCTATTCTAGTTGTCGGTGTTCACACTCTTGCATTGTATAATCCATGCTAGATTTAGTTTTCTTGTTTTCTTTTTGTGTGTTTGAAAAACTAGTAGAAAACCCAAAAATATTTATCTTTTCTTCCTTTACTAGTTGGGAGCTTTCCCGTGTAAATAATTTTTTTCGTTTTAGTCTTTCCTTCTTTAATTTGCTTTCTTCTTGAAAAACTGAAAACTCCAAAAATATTATAGTGTGTTTATCTAAATTTATTTTCCCTTCTTTGAGTTATACCCAAGGGGAAGGCCATAATGAAAATATTGATTGGCTTTCATATGAATCGTTATTGATCCAATAAAGAGCCAGTATTACTTCGTTTTCTCCTTTTGAATAAAACGATGCAGATTCCGTTATTTTGATATTGTTCGGTCTTGCAAGTGAAAGGCAATAATGATGATATTTGATGAAGTGATTGTGGCAGAGAAAAGCTGGTATGAACTCAACCTCTTTTTGTTTTTGTAAATATGTTTAGACCAGTACCCATTTTTCATTGTATTATGACCAAACATGTTTGTAATGACAATTAGAGATTATAGTTGTTCATGCCATGCTTAAGCAGCTAGGAGTGGATAATGATTTATATTGGATGTCAACATGCATTAAAATGGTTGTGATGTATTATGATGATATGGTATCCTTCTTCTGAATGTTCGAGTGGCTTGACTTGGCACGTGTTCACGCATGTAGTTGAATCGAAACCAACATAGCCTCCATGATATTTATGTTCATGGTGTTTATATCATACTCATGCTAGTATGCAATGATAATTATTCATAAAAGCATGTTCATGACCTACTTCGCTCTCTAGTTGGTCACTTCGCAACCTATTTTCTAGCCTTCGCATGTACTAAGTGGGAATAATGATTGTGCAACAAAATCCTTGAAACAAAGTTATTCCAGATGAGTCCACTATACCTACCTATATGCAATATTACCTTACCGTTGCAAGTAAATTTTCATGTGCCACCTCTAATATTTCAAATGAACTATTTTGTGTGCGTGGACCGATGATGGAGCAATAGAGGACGCTCAGTATCTTCCATGCTAAGCGGGTCATTCTCCCGTTTAGCGTTTATTCACTTGTCCTTGCATGAGAGGGGCTGTTAAAAAGGGACTCCCAATCCCGAATCAAAAATCGCAAATAATTAAACAAAACTCCCCTGGATTTTTTTGGTATGGACGACACCCATGGATTCGGCTAGCCGTGGAGTGTGTTGTTGGTGCGGGGGGAGTAGACCTTTAATTTTACTCCTTGGGTACTGCTGCTATTTTGTTTAGCATGGAAGATATTGATAACTTTTGGTCGTAACGTTGATAGGAAGGGTGCACCTCCCAAAATATTTTATCCGTGCTTCCGTCTATGAAGTGACTTTGTACTTAATTTCATGTTATTTTATTTTTACTTTGAGTCATCACCGTCTCAAATAAGCACCAGACATGAGAGCACTGTTGTCATCCTCATGCTTTGTGTATAGTTAGTCGTTGTTTGCAGCTTGAATGGATCTCTTTTACCATGAATTACAATTTCTAGTCGTTGCTTGAACTTTGGAGGTCCTCTGTATTTATGTTTTGTGGCCTCACAAAGGGCTAGCGAGATATTTTTATTGTAATATTATATCATGATTGTTTTTCCAAGGTGTTGATGTTTGAGTTATCTTATTATTGTTCGCTAGTTAATTATGACATTGATATGAGCGAATATAGTTTCTAAGGGTTATTGTTGATCTGATTAGTCATGATTTATGCTGAAAACCTAGGTGGTCTGTAAGCATGTATATGTAAACTAGAACAAAATAATTAAAAGTTCTTATTTATCACTTTGAGTTTATCAAACTGAATTGCTTGAGGACAAGCAATGTGTTAAGCTTGGGGGAGCTGATACATTTCCATCGTATCTACTTGCATTTGTATGATTTGAATGAAACTAACCGAGACTAACGTTGTTTTCAGGAGAAATACTATTGTGTTTTTTGTGCAGCAATAAAAGTTCTCAGAATGGAATGAAATTTTTTGGATATTTTTATCGAATAAATGAAAAATACTAGAACCAAAACCCACCAGGGGGCCTACCTCGCCCTGATATCTAGTGGAGCCCATGTGGCTACGTTAACCCTAATTCCAGCGCTATAAAGTCCTAGTTTTGGAGAAAACAATTAGGAGGAAGTTTCATCGCGTTTCACGATACGGGGCCGCCGCCACCTCTTGTTCTTCATCGCGAGCCCTAATCTGGAGTCCGTTTGGAGCTCCGGAGAGAGGGATCTTCACTCTTCATCATCACCAACCCTCCTCCATCGTAAATTCCATGAAGCTCCCCAAATGGAGTGAGAAATCCCTTTGTAGGCTTGCTAGTCGGTGAAGAGATGGATGAGATTCATCATGTAATCGAGTTAGTTTTTTTAGGGCTTGATCCCTAGTATCCACTATGTTCAGAGATAGATGTTGCTATGACTTTGCTATGTTTGATGCTTGTCACTAGGGCCCGAGTGCCATGATTTCTTATCTGGACCGTTTATGTTTTCACCATTATATCTATGTTACTAATCCGTTCTTGCAAGTTATATGAACCTACTATGTGTTAGGATACGCATACCCCCAAAGTGACAATAATTGGGATTGTTTCCGGTGATTACCATAATATGAGGAGTTCATGTATTCACTATGTGTTAATGCTTTGTTCCATTCTCTATTAAAAGGATGCCTTAATATCCCTGAGTTTCCTTATGGATTCCGCTGATACGGGAGGGTAGGATAACAGATGTCATGCAAGTTCTTTTCCGTAAGCACGTATGACTAATTACACACTACATGCCTACATTATATCGATGAACTGGAGCTAGTTATGTGTCGCCCTATGTTGTGACTATTATATGATAAATATTATCCAACAATATCTCCGATCGAGTGCTTACGAGTTTTCCACATATTGTGCTTGCTAAGTTATTACTATTGCTACTACTGTTACAATTGCTACAAAACCGCTATCACTATTACTCTTACTGCTGCCATTACCACTGCTATGAAAACTATCATATTACTGTGGTACTAATCACTGTATTGCAGATACTAAATCTCCAAGTGTAGTTGAATTGAAAACTCCGATGCTAATACCTGCTAATATTCTCTAGCTCCCCTTGTGTCGAATGCATAAATTTAAGTTGAATACTCTACCCTCGAAAAATATTGCGATCCCATATACTTGTGGGTTATCAACATCCTTGATAAATTGAACCATCAATGACGAAGTTTCATGGTTTCGAGAGATAAATCAACAAGATTGAAGGGGAATCTAAATTTCCTTCGCCCTTTATCCTTGAGTTTTTTCGAGGGTGAACATACACCCTTAGAATCATCGTGTTCAAATTGGGCACTTTTTCGGGCTCATTTGGTATATTTAGGGGATTATGTGCATTTTCTAGGCATTAATCCACAGATAAATCCAATCCAGCTACAGTTGCATGGTTGTGATGCGAGGGAGGTGGATTGACATTCTATGATGTATCCTATGATCCGCATGGCTATGGTTCGGGACAATCATAATGCAACACACGATATTGTGGGGACCCCGACTTATGATTCGAGATTGCCGAATGAACGTGCTCAGTGATCCCAGAGATCAATGCTCACCGAACACACATATACTGAATATTAAGAGTCTTACATCTAAGCATACCATTCAATACAACAAATGACCACCATGGTCAAGTCTCACATAGGTAGGGCTTATAAGGCCAAGCACACCGACACATCTACTAGCGCAAAACTTGGGAATAAACGGGAGCCCATGCCATCAGCCTTCGCCAACAAGCATTCTGACTTGGAAGCATCCTAGTTCGCGTGTCCATCTCCGATGACGAATTATTCTCCGAACTCCGGTTCCCCCATGTTTGGTCAATAACATAACCAGTGCCAAGCCAGTGGGTACTTTGAATGTACTCGCAAACAGCCCATGATATGGATATGCAGCTGGTATGATAATAAAGTAATATGCAGCCTTCACGGAAAACAGGTTTTTATTGAAAATTAACATGGTCAAGTATTTGTATGGATATGCATCATAAGATATATGGTAATCTTAAGAACAGGTCACAAATATCAACATATCTATTGAGGGTTGAACACCACAGGTTCACCCTATATGCCAAGTCATCGAACTTGACAATATCAATTCTTTAGGATAACACTTAGGAACACACACACACACTTGGTTTATGTGGAAACGATTGGATGTAGTTAAAGCACCACCACCCAACTATCCCTGACTGTGGACACGAGTATTCGAATAGTTTTACACTCTTTAGAGGTTATATGTTGTACCAACGATATTAGGCGACCTTCCTGTGTCATCCACGACTTGCGATATATAACATACCCTAGGTAAGTACCCAACGTCACTAGACAAAGACTCCACTCGATTGGTACCCAGTCCACATGATGTACGTCTTACGAGCACCAACTCGGGACCGTATCATCCATGCAGGGACCAACGATGTGCTCAGAACACATAAAGATGGCATAGTCGACCTACCTGGTATGACCCCGTTACTAGAGTGACCACATATCACTCCCGCCACTAGTAGTGCGGGCTCTTTGCTAGCACCGACCAAAGTAATCAACAAAGCTTCGTCCCATTAAGGGGTATCGTGATCGCATATGTAAGGTTGGGACAGTCGACACATCATAAATGTAATCCCATTTCTGAAACCACTCACACAAAACATTCCCAGTGCGCCACTTCTTCACAAGTGGTCACGCAACTCAACATCATCACCTTCGGGCATTAGTGGCACCCGACGGGGTTTTCGTAAAGCCTTTGATATCAACTCTGTGTTACCATGATTATGCACATGCTCTTACTATGCGTAGCACTACTGTCCACTTTGTCAACATGTTATCAGCGTGACCCTCATAGATGATAGGGTCATGCAAAATGCAAGTGCTCCAGAGGTTCTATCGGAAACATCATGCTGGGGGTGCACCGATTAATCTTAAATACATGCATCAGAGTAGAGTAACCAATGTGGCATGCATAGAAGTATTTCTTAGACATGGTCAAAGGGTTGCTTGCCTTGATTAGCTAGGTATCCGGGGTCTTCGGGTTCAATTCCTTCGTCGAAGCAGGATCTATCTTCGTAATAATAGTAATAAAAATAAGAAGCTCATTCAAAAACAGAGCACAAACTAACTTTAAAAATGTTATCCTATTCTGATAAATCTTTACTACAGTTTTAAAAATGTTTGTCTTTGGTTTTGATGCAAAAAGGTATTATAAAAACATAATTAACACGGGCTAAAATATTTAAACTAGGCATTTTAATCAAAGCTATGTATAAAAGTATATAAAAAAATTGTGCAACAAGACTAATAAATTCCAAAAGGTCTTAACCCTGGCATGGCTCGGCCAGTGGCTGGGCCGGCCCAAGTTGCCAACCGGCTAGTTAGCCAGCCAGTAGCGCAGGTGCGCGCGCAGCCCCTGCGGTCAGTGATAGAGAGAGGAGAGAGGGGAGAGACTGGCCACCGACAGGTGGGGCATGCCTGTCGGGGTCGTCTTCCTCCTTTGGACAGAGGGGAGGGGAGGCCCGCCGACGGCGATTCCGACGCCCTCGAGGCCTGTTGACGGCAGGAATGGCACCGTGGCATCATCGCCTACCTGTTGGTGGTCGAATGAACGACAGGGAAGCCCTGGGTCCCGGCAACGAGGTGGCCGCGGTGGAGGTCATACGGGTGGTGGTGGAGTTGGGTGCTACGGGTAGGGAAATGCTCGGGGAAGTGGTGAGGAGGCTTGCTGACCTCTCTACGATCACGGTGGAGGTCAGAGGAGCGCGAGAGCTGGCCTGTAGCCCGAGATCAACGGAGCTCTGTAGCACTAGAGCTCTCTCTGCTCGAATAGGGTGGCTAGGGCCTGGAATGAGGGGGGTATTTATAGGCCAGCAACCGCGCACCAAGCGGGGGAGCGCCGGTGGTTTCACCGCAACTGCAGGATGGGAAGAGAGGGTTTTGGGTCGATACCACGGTTTCGGGGATGTGGTTTGAGACCCCATGGACTCAATGAGATAGAGAGGAGTCTCACTGCGCGCGTGCTGCAGGGATGCACTCTTTTGGCCGAACCTGGCGCGCGCGGGCACACATTCCTTGGGCCAGCAGAGAGGGGGAGAAGGGGCCCTAGGGCTGCCATGAGTCAGGAGGTTTGTCGGAGACGCCGAGGGACACCGAGGGGAGGTGAGAACTGGCCGAGGCTGGCCTCCTTTGCCTCGGGTGCGCACTATAGTGCACCGAGAGCGAAGATTTATCATGCCACGGCAAGCTGGCGTGCTCTGGGGTGCTTTGGCCTTGTCTGTCGTGCCCGTGGGTTGGCTTATATGTCCGTTAGCCGTTTGGGAGCCGAGGGAGTCACTGTTGGTCAAAGGAAGTGCTTGGAGAGAAGCTGCCAACCTTGAATCGGATACCAAATTGGGAATTTTGGCTTACCTGCTTGGAACTAGAGAGGGGCCACTCGCCTACAATTAAGGAGTGGTGTTGGCAACATGCACTAAAAGTTTAGTGGGAAGGGAGTGGGTGTAGATGGTGTTAAGTGTTGTTTCACCATACTGGGAGAAGGTGTTTGATATGCGTTTGGGGTAGTTAATCTCCACCACTGATGCTGAAAGTTAACAAGATTGGGTTTTGTGCAAAAGTAGGATGCTCCACCAAATTTGAGCTCCATTGAACATGTTTCACAGTACTAACTTGAAATCACCCCCAAATGGGTAGTTCTGTCCTTTTTGAAGAGATTGTGGGTAAATTAATTCCCACAAATCCATTTCTTGGTAGGGTATCCTCATTTGGGGTGTTGAGTACTCCTGCAAAGTTTCAGGCCATATGGATATACTTTGCTATGTAGAGTTTCTACAACTTGATTCTGGACAGTGATGTTTTAGGAATATTTGGTGAACCAAATCATCTTGGAATGAGTTGAAACTTGGCATGACCAACAAATATAGCTTGGGAAGCATGCTAGAACTTTCTGAGAATTTATTGAAAATATTTCCTTTGGAAATAGTTCAAAATGTCAAAATAGACACGATAGGTTTTTAAGCATTTGCTCAAATATTTTGAACATAAATAGGGGTTGAAAATTTTACGTATGGAAAATATATGTCCTATGAGTCTCTCCAAATTTTCTCTGAATTTTCTAAGGCAGAAAAATTATTTTCCATTCAGAAATATCATTTCTAGCGTGAGAAAGGGACATGCAAATAAAATAGAAAAACATTTTATAAAATAACCATTTTATGATTTTGGAGAGTGATAATAGTGCTAAAATCAGAGGGAAAGGGGGAGGAGGCGGTGGCGTCCGAATGTCGTCTTGCTGCTGCTCTGGGTGATCTCCAGCTTGGGCTAACCCACAGGTTCCTGGCTGCTGGCTAGAAGTGCGAGTGGGGGGGTTGCCGAAGGTGCTGGTGCGAGTAGAAATCACCATCCTGTTTGGGAGTAGAAAGGTCAATATTCCGAAGTGGTTGGGGGATCATAAAGGGATGACACGCCTAGGCAAGGGGGTTTGGTACATTGCAAGTGTGTGAGACAAACAAAAAGGTTTCAGGAACCTTATGCAAATACTCAATTAAAACAGGTGATTCGGTCGCTTACATGCTGCCTAAGGAAGAAATGTGGCTCGCATCGAAACATGAATAGGAAGCACACAACACTCGTGGTTCTCATGAACAGAAACACGGACTCGAGTTTGCAGGGGAGACTCCTAACTTGCCTAAGACATTCCTCTAAGCGGCGGGTTGCTCGGTCTCGTATGCAGGTTCTACAAGGTCTTCTTCTTCATCCTCGTCGGTGTCTTCTTCCTACAGAGGTGTGGGCACTAAAAAACCCTGTTAATACAAGATGAATTTCTGATGACGTTCTCGGAATCCGTCATGCTATCTGTCACAAATGAGTTCTGATGCGACCGATCCCTCAAAATGATATTTCCTTTATGACACACATGCGAACCTTCAAGGAATCCGTCATGGATTGATGAACGACTTCTAGTGATGTGTCGTGCTTCCATCAATCCTGGGTGTTGAAAAACCCGCGTTCTGATTGGTTGGTCAACCATCCCACGGATCGAGAACCGCAACCGTCCGTACACCAATATCCAACGACCCATATGCCTCCACTATTCTATCCTTTCTTCCACCAACGCCATTCACCAATGCCCCCTCTCCCTCTATCGGCGACCTCCTCCCCCACTCCTCTGCCGGCGACCTCCTCCCCCTCTCCCCTGGCGACCTCCTCCTGTCAAGCTTTGCTTAACTGAAGAACGAAACAGGGGAATATGCACTCTAACTATCCGCTTTACTCACCAAATTAAGGTAAGATGCCGAGGTTATCTTACAAGAGTCGAGCTAGGAAGACTGGCGGCACAGTAGGGGGAAACCCTAGAAAGAAAAGACGAGCTTACACGAGCTAGGATCATGGCTTATATAGCCTTACAAGAGGAGAGGGATGGTAAAGAAAATAGAAAGCAAAAAAGAAAAGAAGATCGTGCCGGAAGAGCGACAGGGACGCTCGACGATACGATCACCATACGACGAGGATCCACGGCTGCCGAGTCATCACTTAAAGCGAAAGGGTACGACTGCTTGTCATGCGTTGGATCCTTGATGGATGGTCTTGGTAGCTTCCTGCCTTCTTCACCATTTGAAATCCCGCTTGATCTTGCTTCAGACACTTGGGTCCTGACACCTCCCCTCTCCCTGCCGGCTTGAGACACTTGGGTCCTGAAATCATTAACTAATCTCCATGTCATGTCCTTCTTTTTCACCAAAAGATCTAGTGAGGAATATGGACTATTGATGTCTGTGATAACTTTGGACTTGATCATGTCCTGCACTATACTTTCCATGGCATCCTTCTAGCGATGAGGTAGTCTATAAGGCCTCTGATTAACCACCTTAGCTTGGGGTGTGAAAGTAATAACATGATCTATAGCTCTCTTTGGGAGTAAGGAAGTTGGTGTGCTGAAAACAGGAGAGTAATCATTCAGAATCTTCTGCACTGGTTCCCGCACAATTTGGTCCACTGGCTCTTACACAATAATCCTATTTAGTATCACGACAGCACCACACACAGTTTCATTAGGGACTGCTTGTGTGATAGCCAGTTCTTTAACTAGAAGAGTAGGTAAGCTTTCATCTTGGCATATTTTCTTTTCTCCACCTGGTAGAGTGACCTTGACATGCATTTCATCAAAGTCAAGTTCCACAGGACTGAATGAGGCCACCCAATCAGCTCCTAGGATGACATCATAACCATGTAGCTGTAGCATTCTGAAATCTGTTGAAAATTATGTGCCTTGTAAGGAAAAAAGGACAGTTTAATGCAATAAATTCTGACCAGAGTGTAGCCCCATTTGCCACAATCACCTGTCTTCTTTTAGTGGGAGTAAGAGCACACTTAGCTTTCTTAGCTAAGTTTGGTGTGATGAAAGTGGCAGTACTGCCACTATCAATAAGTGTTGTGGCAGGAGTAGTCCCTAACATGACAGTTACTCTGAAACAAAGCTTTCTAGCAGATCTAATTCCCATCAGAGCATGCATGCAAATTTGAAGAGGTGGATCATCATGTTCAACACGAGGGGGGGGGGGTTCTGCCTCATCACTTTCCGCAGTGTGTAATAGACTAACTCTGCATCTTCAGGGTAGCACTCTTGCAGTGCCTGGATTTGGACGTGGTTGGCTAATTTACACACTTTCTTGTGTCCTGGAAACCATGGGACTTTGCACTTGTAACATATGCCCTTCAGTTTTGCTTGTTGAATCACAGTAGCATTTGAACTAGAAGGCATTTTTCCAGGATCAAACTGAATCTGTCTTTTAACTCCTTGATTCAGAATGTGTTGATTATGCTTTTTAACAGGTTGTGCCTGCTCCATTCTTCTAGCTAACCAAATAGCCTTTTGTAGGTCAGGAGGCTCATGACACTGCACATGATGTTGAATGCTGTCAGACAGACCAGCAGTGAAGCTAGCTTTGTAATAATCTGTGGTAATGATGGGTTATCTCTTCTGATTAAGTTCATTGATTGTTCAAACTTCAATACATAATCATTGACAATCCCATTATGATTTAAGGCATGAAATGATCTGCCATTGTCACACACTGAAGTTTTTGAGAATCTATCACCAAGCAATCTACAGAACCTATACCAGGGCAGGGTGTTAGCTATGATCCATGTTCCTCTCCACCATTCAATAGCAGGTCTAGTTAGGTAGGTGACAACAATTTTAGTTTTCTGTTCCAAGGGTGTTCTAGCAGCCTCAAAGTACATTTAAATAGTTTGGATCCAAGAATCAGTATTGGAACCATCAAACTCAGGGATATTATACTTGGCAGGTTTCACTAGAGTGTGCACTCTTCTATTTTCTTGAGCCCAGTCTCTGTTGGCAAGGCCAAACCTCCTGTCCAAGTGAGCATTTTGTGCATCACCTTGTTCCTGCTCCACAGTTATCACTTGTTGGCCAAGTCCTACTTGGTGAGCAACAACTAGATTTTTGACCTCAACATGAGCTTGTTTGTTGTCAACAAAGTGAGGATGTCTGTATGGCATCTTGAGAGTACCATCCAAATTCAGCTCCTTACCAGAGGTTTTGTCCATCAAAGTAGCAGATAGAACAGTAACAGGGGATGGTTGTGCTTCTTAGAACTTGTTCACAGTGCCGTGTGGGGAGTAAGCAATTGTGCTGGCTTGGGGAACATCTTGAGGGTTGTGATGCACCTCTCTTGGTTTGGTAAAACCTGAGATGAAAGTGGACAATGAACCCTGCAAGTCACCCAGAGTCTTCTGCAGAGACTGAAAGTTGTCATGCACCAGTTCTCTGAATTCATCAAATTCCAACTTATCTTGCTCTCTGTGTTTTTGAAGCAGTTGGACATCTATTTGGAGAGAAGTAAACTCTAGCTGATCTATGGAAGTGGAATCTGAAGGACCCACCATTTTTGTCATGATACGAGGCAGAGAGGGTTTTGACAGTGAAAGTCAATTACCTCACTGGTGACCAACAGACCCAAGACAGGACTTTTACCACAGCCGAAGCTGCAACCCGAACTTGGTGTTGTTAGCGCTGCCGCCGCCGACACCGCCACCGACGCCGCGCCACCAGAGTACACCGGATCTGGGAGGGTGGTGGGATTTTACTTCGCAAGGTGTGAGCTTTTGCAACCACTGACCGGACCAGACATGTACCGAATGATCGCCGCCACCAGCGCCACCATAGTGTCACCGCCGCCTAGATCGGGAGGGAGGGAGGGATTTCACTGCTCGTCCCACAGCATCACAGCTACCAGATCTAGCATTGTACCGAGGAGAGACTGGCTCTGATTACCATTGTCACTCTCTACTTAACCAAAGAACGGAAACAGGGGAATATGCACTCTAACTAGCTGCTTTACTCACGAAATTAAGGCAAGATGTCGAGGTTATCTTACAAGAGTCCAGCGAGAAACACTGGCGGCGCAGTAGGGGTAAACCCTAGAAAGAAAACACGAGCTTACACGATCTAGGATCATGGCTTATATAGCCTTAGAAGAGGAGAGGGACGGTAAAGCAAAGAGAAAGCAGAAAAGAAAACAAGATCCTGTCGGACGCTCGACGATCACCGTACGATCACCGTACGATCGGTACGACGATACGATCGGTACGACATGGACGCTCGACGATACGATCACCGTATGATCGAGGATCCACGACTGCCAAGTCATCACTTAAAGCGAATCGGTACGACTACTTGTCAATCGTTGGATCCTTGATGGACGGTCTTCCTAGCTTCCCGCCTTCTTCACCATTTGAAATCCCGCTTGATCTTGCTTTAGACACTTGGGTTCTGACACCTCCCCTCTCCCTGCCAGCGACCTCCCACTCCTTGGCCCTCTCCACAACCGTCACACCATCTCCCCCTCCCCTCTCCTCGCGTCGCAACCAAGATCCAGCAGAATCTCGCTGGGAAGGTGGTCCCTAGATCCATATTCGAGTGATGGTAGAGGAGCTTCTTCTCCGGCCACATCTAGGTGTTTCACCCTTGCTCAGCGTGGAGGTAGTTTTCTTGCTCCCTCTGATTACTGCTATGGCCGGATTCACCGATTGCACACACCCAGAGCCCACCCTGGTGGATATGGATTCGGGGTCAGCTCGGGCGCTGGTGGCTACTGATGGGTGAGAAACTTCTTTTGCTCTCTCCTTCTCCCACATTCTAATCTTTGGAGTTCCTTGAGGATAAACGTGTAGGGGACTGCTTGGAACGTCCATGAGATGATGTTGCAAATCTGACGCTCGAGGTCCCCTTCCCTTTGTTCTGCACTTCTTTCGCTACTTGTTGCTTCTCATATGAATGATGCCATTTTGGTTAATATGGATTATAAGATTTTGGTCAATATGGATAGATGAATCATCGGAAAAAGGTTGTATTTTTAGTTTCAGACCAATTTAGCTAGTTTTGTTTCAGTTTAGACCGAAACTCTAGCTTTGTAGGTGGATTCACTTCAAACTATAACTGTCAAACGCTTGCTAAGGGCAGGGCGGATCCAGTATGGGAAAAATAATTCTTATATATAGGCTTATATAACAAAGATACTACTAATATACAATCCTATAGGACCAAATGACGCATTTGTGGGATAGCACGGGAGCATGCAACCACTTCTGTCCACCAGGACTTTTCCACGCATGCACGAGAACGAGAGAAAGACTTGACTAGACCAAGCCTTTGTTTTGCCTCCCTAATCTTTCCATGGACAAAGTGGCAACGCGAGCCAGCTGCCCAGACCAGATGCAGATGGGCATGGCGAGGGAGGCACCTACGCACAAGTCACCGAACATGATGTTGCATCCGCCGGTCGGGAGGAGCGACGACCTAGTGCAAGACCAAGCGCCGCGGCCACAGAAAAGATTTGTTCTAGCCACATATAGGGCATGTTTGGTTGCCTGCGCTGCACCTGCATGGCATCCGAGATGCAATTTTCAGCTTGTTCGATAAACCATATGGCCATCTGGGCCGGGCCCAACCGATGCAAAAAGTACCCTCTCAGCTAGGCTGAGAGCTACGCTAGATTCGGCCGTTCCTTGGATGCATGCACGAGTTGTGCAAAACACCCTTCTCCTCCCATCCCTTCTGACCAGCCTCACACTCGTCGCTCCTGCCTTCTCACCCTTGTCGTTGTCGCCTCCTTCTCCTCCTCTCCGCTACCGTCCCTTTTTGCTGGTTGCCGTCCACAGGAGATAACACAAGAGAGGAATAGAGCTCGATCTGGCGTAGGAGCCATTAATTGTTGCACGGATCACCAGATCTGGCGCGGTTAAGGCCGGGATGGGCTCGCTCGACATTGAGTGCCGGCAAGTGGATCATGTGATGACCGCCGACAAGTATCTCGATCCCGCGGTGGTGGTGGCGCTGGGCTCGCTCGAAGTCGAGCGTCGGCAAGTGTCTCGATCCCGCGGTGGTTGGGGTGCTGGTAGGTGGCGAGTGCCACATGCTCTAGATCTCATGGTGGTGGTCGCATGACCAAGGAATAGCAACAGCAACCAGATCGGGTTTTGTCCATACTTCGTTTCTACCGTGTTGATCTCCAGCCCAAGATCTCGTTTCAACATCCTCGTAGACAATGACCTATGTAGTTTGTTGTGAATTTATTTCCACTCGATAGCAGCGATTTTTTCTAAGAAAGTTCTGATTTGTTCTGAAGTTTTGACTGAAATTAGTTATAGCTACATTCTGACGGCTAGTGCCATGGCTGATGTCACCTTTGTTGTTGTATTTGTAAGCAAAGATTACATGTTATATTTATCTAAAACAAACATCCTTCTTTTGGGACCAATTAACCAAACAATATCTC
This sequence comes from Hordeum vulgare subsp. vulgare, assembly GCF_904849725.1. Taxonomy (NCBI): domain Eukaryota; kingdom Viridiplantae; phylum Streptophyta; class Magnoliopsida; order Poales; family Poaceae; genus Hordeum; species Hordeum vulgare. The sequence continues at coordinate 217,430,156 of NC_058520.1, read as the reverse complement.
ACTCACCCTATGGCACCTCATACAACCTACCAAACACATAGTTAGCCTGGTCAGTCCCTCAGCACACAAGCAGCCAAACACACATCCCAGTGTACCATTGCATCAGCCCAGCCAGGCCACAATCAGCCAGCATGCTAGATGCGATGCAGCCAAATGTGATCCGGGCAACCAAACACACCCATAGTAACTGATTGGTGCTCTAATTTTCCAAGGCAGATATTCCACCAACCATCTCACTATTAATGTTTATATTTCATTTATTTCTCTGTGATACTAAGAGATGCCTATGTGTTGTTTTTGCATGCCAAATCCTTTGTTGCTTCCTAAAATGTGCATGTTGACTGCAAAATGCATTGTTGCTGTATATTTTTCCTTGTTCTTGTCATTTTATTGTGGGTGAGCTAATTAGTGTCATTTTAAATAAAGGTTTCTATAAATGTTACCCATAATTTATTCGTCGTGTAGATAGTGCTCACATTTGTTTCTTCTATTCTTTTGCAGCTAATTGAGATAGAACAGAAGACACATGGGTTTGGTTTAGAAGGGTTATTTTACTCCACTTGGATAGGAACGATGATACGATTGGGAACAAGATACATGTGTATATAAATGTCGAGTGTGACTAATTTGTAATTTTTAATATGTTTTTGCGATCAGAATTTCGTAGTTCTGAATCTGCAGTTGTGCACTACAATATTGTTTTTTGACAAATAGAGATTCTTTACTTCTTTCATGTGGACCCAATATTTGGCATTCTGGGCCAAAGATGGGTTGGAATAGCCCAAGGACGATAATAATCTAGAACGTGTATAATTAACGTCTATAGAAGGCAAACCAGAAAGAATATTAGAATATTCCAAAAAATGGATGAAAGCCCAATAAACAATAGACTATATGTTGGAATTATGCTCTAGAGGCAATAATAAATATAGTTATTATTATAATTCATGTATCAAGATAATCGTTTATTATCCATGCTATAATTGTATTGAATGAAGACTTATATACATGTGTGGATACATAGACAAAACATTGTCCCTAGCAAGCCTCTAGTTGGCTAGCCAGTTGATCAAAGATAGTCAGGGGCTTCTGACTATGTACAAGGTGTTGTTGCTTGATAACTGGATCACGTCATTAGGAGAATCACATGATGGACTAGACCTAAACTAATAGACGTAGCATGTTGATCATGTCATTTTGTTGCTACTGTTTTTTGCATTTCAAGTATTTGTTCCTATGACCATGAGATCATATAACTCACTGACACCGGAGGAATACTTTGTGTGTATCAAACGTCGCAACGTAACTGGGTGACTATAAAGATGCTCTAGAGGTATCTCCGAAGGTGTTCGTTGAGTTAGTAGGGATCAAGACCGGGATTTGTCACTCCGTGTGACGGAGAGGTATCTTGGGGCCCACTCTGTAATACAACATCACACACAAGCCTTGCAAGCAATGTAACTTAGTGTAAGTTGCGGGATCTTGTATTACGTAACGAGTAAAGAGACTTGCCGGTAAACGAGATTGAAATAGGTATGCGGATACTCACGATCGAAGCTCGGGCAAGTAACATACCGAAGGACAAAGGGAATGACATACGGGATTATATGAATCCCTGACACTGAGGTTCAAACGATAAGATCTTCGTAGAATATGTGGGATCCAATATGGGCATCCAGGTCCCGCTATTGGATATTGACCGAGGAGTCACTCGGGTCATGTCTACATAGTTCTCGAACCCGCAGGGTCTGCACACATAAGGTTCGACGTTGTTTTATGCGTATTTGAGTTATATGGTTGGTTACCGAATGTTGTTCGGAGCTTGGATGAGATCATGGACGTCATGAGGGTTTCCGAAATGGTCCAGAAACAAATATTGATATATAGGATGACCTCATTTGATTACCGGAAGGTTTTCGGAGTTACCGGGAATGTACCGGGAATGACGAATGGGTTCCGGGTGTTCACCGGGGGGGGGCAGCCCACCCCGGGGAAGCCCATAGACCTTGGGGGTGGCGCACTAGCCCTTCGTGGGCTGGTGGGACAGCCAAGAAGGCCCTATGCGCCATAGATAGAAAATCAAAGAGAAAAGAAAAAAAAGGAGGTGGGAAAGGAGAGAAGGACTCCACCTTCCAATCCTAGTTGGACTAGGATTGGAGGAGGGCTCCTCCTCCCTTGGTGGCGCAGCCCTTGGGGCTCCTTGAGCCTCAAGGCAAACCTCCTCTCCCCTCCTCCTATATATATGGAGCTATTAGGGCTGATTTGAGACAACTTTTTCAAGGCAGCCCGACCACATACCTCCACGGTTTTACTTCTAGATCGCGTTTCTGCGGAGCTCGGGCGGAGCCCTGCTGAGATTAGATCACCACCAACCTCCGGAGCGCCGTCACGCTGCCGAAGAACTCATCTACCTATCCGTCTCTCTTGCTGGATCAAGAAAGCCGAGATCATCGTCGAGCTGTACATGTGCTGAACGCAGAGGTGCCGTCCGTTCGACACTAGATCACGGGACGGATCATGGGACGGTTCATGGGGCGGATCCAGGGACGTGAGGATGTTCCACTACATCAACCGCGTTCACTAACGCTTCTGCTGTGCGATCTACTAGGGTACATAGATCGGAAATCCCCTCTCGTAGATGGACATCACCATGATAGGTCTTCGTGCGCGTAGGAAATTTTTTGTTTCGCATGCGATGTTCCCCAACAGTGGCATCATGAGCTAGGTTCCTGCGTAGATGGAATCTCGAGTAGAACACAAAAGTTTTTGTGGGCGGTGATGTGCGTCTTGCTGCCCTCCTTATTCTTTTCTTGATTCCGCGGTATTGTTGGATTGAAGCGGCTTCGACTGACATTACTCGTACGCTTACGAGAGACTGGTTTCATCGCTACGAGTAACTCCGTTGCTCAAAGATGACTGGCAAGTGACGGTTTCTACAACTTTAGTTGAATCGGATTTGACCGAGGAGGTCCTTGGATAAGCTTAAATAGCAATTCATATATCTCCGTTGTGGCGTTTGCGTAAGTAAGTTGCGATCCTACTAGGTACCCATGGTCACCACGTAAAACATGCAACAACAAATTAGAGGACGTCTAACTTGTTTTTGCAGGGTATGCTTGTGATGTGATATGGCCAACGATGTGATGTGATATATTGGATGTATGAGATGATCATGTTGTAACAGATAATATCGACTTGCACGTCGATGGTACGGCAACCGGCAGGAGCCATAGGGTTGTCTTTAAACTAACGTTTGTGCTTGCAGATACGTTTATTATTTTGCTAGGATGTAGCTTTAGTAGTAATAGCATGAGTAGCACGACAACCCCGATGGCGACACGTTGATGGAGATCATGGTGTGGAGCCAGTGACAAGAAGATCGTGTCGGTGCTTTGGTGATGGAGATCAAGGAGCACGTGATGATGGCCATATCATGTCACTTATGAATTGCATGTGATGTTAATCCTTTTATGCACCTTATGTTGCTTAGAACGACGGTAGAATTATGAGGTGATCTCTCACTAAAATTTCAAGACGAAATTGTGTTCTCCCCGACTGTGCACCGTTGCTACAGTTCGTCGTTTCGAGACACCACGTGATGATCGGGTGTGATAGACTCAACGTTCACATACAACGGGTGCAAAACAGTTGCACACGCGGAACACTCGGGTTAAGCTTGACGAGCCTAGCATGTGCAGACATGGCCTCGGAACACATGAGACCAAAAGGTCGATCATGAATCATATAGTTGATATGATTAGCATAGGGATGCTTACCACTGAAACTATACTCAACTCACGTGATGATCGGACTTGAGCTAGTGTAAGTGGGTCATGAACCACTCAAATGACTAGAGAGATGTACTTTTTGAGTGGGAGTTTAGCAAGTAATTTGATTAAGTTAAACTCTAATTATCTTGAACATAGTCTAAGTCCACTTTGAATATGTTTGTGTTGTAGATCATGGCTCACACAATAGTCACCCTGAATTTTAATACGTTCCTAGAGAAAGCTAAGTTGAAAGATGATGGAAGAAACTTTGTAGACTGGGCTCGTAATCTTAAGTTGATCCTATAAGTTGGGAAGAAGGATTATGTCTTTATGCTGCGCTAGGAGATGAACCATCCGCTAATGCTGACCAAGAACGCTTCGTTAACACGTAAGGAGGACTACTCAGTAGTTCAATGTGCAGTCTTGTATGGCTTAGAACCGGGACTTCAACGTCGCTTTGAGCGTCATGGAGCATATGAGATGTTCTAGGAGTTGAAGGTTATCTTTCAGAAGAACGCCCGGATCGAGAGGTATGAGACCTCCGATAAATTCTATGCTTGCAAGATGGAGGAGAATTCGTCTGACGGTGAACATGTGCTCAAAATGTCTGGGTACTCAAACCGTCTAGCTAAGCTGGGGATTGAACTGCAGCAAGAGTCTATCACTAACAGAATTCTTCAATCACTGCCGCCAAGCTATAAGGGCTTTGTGTTGAACTACAACATGCAAGGGATGAACAAGTCACCCGGCGAGTTGTTTGCGATGCTGAAAGTCACAGAGTCTGAACTCTGTAAAGAGCATCAAGTGTTGATGGTGAATAAGACCACTAGTTTCAAGTGAAACGGCAATGGGAAGAAGGGTAGTTCAAAGAAGAGCGGCAAGCCTGTTGCCAATGCGACGAAGAAACCCAAAGCTGGACCTAAGCCTGAAACAGAGTGCTACTATTGCAAGGGTATGGGTCAGTGGAAGCGCAACTGCCCCAAGTATCTGGCTGATAAGAAGGCGGCCAAAGAAAAATCAGGTATATTTGATATACATGTTATTGATGTGTACTTAACCGTCTCTCGTAGTAGTGCCTGGGTATTCGATACCGGTTCTGTTGCTCATATTTGCAACTCGAAACAGGAACTGCGGAATAGGCGAAGGCTGGCGAAAGATGAAGTGACGATGCGCGTAGGAAATGGTTCCAAGGTTGATGCAATCGTCGTCGACACAGTTTCACTTCAGTTACCATCAGGATTAGTTATGAACTTGAATAATTGTTATTTAGTGCCTGCGTTGATCATGAACATTATATCTGGATCTTGTTTATTGCGAGACGGTTACTCTTTTAAGTCAGAGAATAATGGTTGTTCTATTTCTATGAGTAACATCTTTTATGGTCAAGCACCCAATGTGAGAGGATTGTTCATATTGAATCTTGATAGTGATGATACACATATACATAACATTGAGACCAAAAGAGTTAGAGTTAACAATGATAGCGCCATGTTTTTGTGGCACTGCCGTTTAGGTCATATTGGTGTAAAGCGCATGAAGAAACTCCATACCAATGGACTTTTGGAGTCACTTGACTTTGATTCACTTGACACGTGCGAACCATGCCTCATGGGCAAGATGACTAAAACTCTGTTCTCCGGAACAATGGAGCGTGCGAGTGACTTGTTGGAAATCATACATAATAATGTGTGCAGTCCAATGAGCGTGGAGGCACGCGGTGGATATCGTTATTTTCTCACCTTCACTGACGATTTGAGTAGATATGGTTATGTCTACTTAATCAAGCACAAGTCTGAAACATTTGAAAACTTCAAGCAATTTCAGAGTGAAGTTGAAAATCATCGTAACAAGAAGATCAAGTTCCTACGGTCTGATCATGGGGGTGAATATCTGAGTTTCGAGTTTGGTTCTCACTTAAGACAATGCGGAATTGTTTCACAGTTGACACCGCCTGGAACACCACAGCGTAATGGTGTGTCCGAACGTCGTAATCGTACTTTAATAGACATGGTGTGATCTATGATGTCTCTTACCGATTTGCCGTTATCGTTTTGGGGTTATACATTAGACACAACTGCATTCACTTTAAATAGGGCACCATCAAAATCCGTTGAGACGACACCATACGAACTGTGGTATGGCAAAAGGCCAAAGTTGTCGTTTCTTAAAGTTTGGGGATGTGATGTTTATGTCAAAAAGCTTCAGCCTGAAAAGCTGGAACCCAAAGCGGAAAAGTGCATCTTCATAGGTTACCCAAAAGAGACAGTTGGGTACACCTTCTATCTCAAATCCGAGGGCAAAGTGTTTATTGCTAAAAACGGAGCTTTTCTCGAGCAGGATTTTCTCTCGAGATAATTGAGTGGGAGGAAGATAGAACTTGATGAGGTTGTCGAACCTCTCATCCCTCTGGATGGTGGCGCAGGGCAAGGGGAAACCCCTGTCGTTGCGACGCCGATTGAGGAGGAAGTTAATGATGATGATCATGAAAATCCGGTTCAAGTTCCTATCGAACCAAGCAGGTCGACGAGACCACGTGCTGCTCCAGAGTGGTACGATAATCCCTTTTTGTCAATCATGTTGTTAGACAACAATGAACCTGCAAATTATGAAGAAATAATGGTGGGTCCAGATTCCAACAAATGGCTGGAGGCCATGAAGTCCAAGATAGGATCCATGTATGGAAACAAAGTGTGGACTTTGGAAGTACTACCTGAGGGCCGCAAGGCTAATCAGAACAAATGGATCTTTAATAAGAAGAAGAAAGCTGACGGAATGTGACCGTTTATAAAGCTCGACTTGTGGCAAAGGGTTTTTCACAAGTTCAAGGAGTTTACTACGATGAGACATTCTCACCCGTAGCGATGCTTAAGTCCATCAGAATCATGTTAGCAATAGCTGCATTTTTCGATTATGAAATCTGGCAGATGGATGTCAAAACGGCGTTCCTTAACGGTTTCCTTAAAGAAGAGTTGTATATGATGCAACCCGAAGGTTTTGTCGATCCTAAAAATGCTAACAAGGTATGCAAGATCCAGCGATCCTTTTATGGACTGGTGCAAGCATCTCGGAGTTGGAATAAACGCTTTGATGAGGTGATCAAAGCATTTGGGTTTATACAAAGTGGTTGGAGAATCTTGTATTTACAAGAAAGTGAGTGGGAGCTCTGTGGCATTTCTAATATTATATGTGGATGATATATTGCTGATTGGAAACAACGTAGAGTTTTTGGAGAGCATAAAGGATTACTTGAATAAAAGTTTCTCTATGAAGGACCTAGGAGAAGCTGCTTACATTCTAGGCATTAAGATCTACATGGAGAGATCGAAACGCCTGATAGGACTTTCACAAAGCACATACCTTGATAAAGTTTTGAAGAGGTTCAAAATGGATCAGTCCAAGAAAGGGTTCTTGCCAGTTTTACGAGGTACGAGATTGAGTAAGACTCAGTGCCCAGCAACTGATAAAGATAGAGAGCATATGAGCACCGTCCCCTAGGCTTCAGCCATAGGATCTATCTTGTATGCAATGTTGTGCACTAGACCGGACGTTAGCCTGGCCATAAGTATGTCAGACAGGTTCCACAGTAATCCAGGAGTGGATCACTGGACGGCGGTCAAGAATATCCTGAAGTACCTGAAAAGGACTAAGGAGATGTTTCTCGTGTATGGAGGTGACGAAGAGCTCGCTGTAAAGGGTTACGTCGATGCAAGCTTTGACACAGATCCGGACGACTCTAAGTCGCAGACCGGATACGTATTTATTCTTAATGGGGGTGCGGTAAGCTGGTGTAGTTCCAAGCAAAGTGTCGTAGCTGATTCTTCATGTGAAGCGGAGTACATGGCTGCCTCGGAGGCAGCTAAGGAGGGTGTCTGGATGAAGCAGTTCATGACGGATCTTGGAGTGGTGCCAAGCGCACTGAATCCAATAACCTTGTTTTGTCACAACACGGGTGCCATTGCCTTAGCAAAGGAATCACAGTTTCACAAGAAGACCAGACACATCAAACGACGCTTCAACCTCATCCGCGACTACGTCGAAGGGGAGGACGTAAATATATGAAAGTGCACACGGATCTAAATGTAGCAGACCCGCTGACTAAACCTCTTCCACGGGCAAAGCCTGATCAACACCAGAACTGTATGGGTGTTAGATTTATTACAATGTAATTCGCATGGTGATGTGAGGGCTAGATTATTGACTCTAGTGCAAGTGGGAGACTTTTGGAATTATGCCCTAGAGGCAATAATAAATAAAGTTATTATTATAATTCCTGTATCAAGATAATCGTTTATTATCCATGTTATAATTGTATTGAATGAAGACTTATATACATGTGTGGATACATAGACAAAACACTGTCCCTAGCAAGCATCTAGTTGGCTAGCCAGTTGATCAAAGATAGTCAGTGTCTTCTGACTATGTACAAGGTGTTGTTGCTTGAAAACTAGATCACATCATTAGGAGAATCACGTGATGGACTAGACCCAAACTAATAGACGTAGCATGTTGATCGTGTCATTTTGTTGCTACTGTTTTCTGCATGTCAAGTATTTGTTCCTATGACCATGAGATCATATAACTCACTAACACCGGAGGAATACTTTGTGTGTATCAAACGTCACAACGTAACTGTGTGACTATAAAGATGCTCTACAGGTATCTCCGAAGGTGTTCGTTGAGTTAGTATGGATCGAGACTGGGATTTGTCACTCTGTGTGACGGAGAGGTCTCGTGGGGCCCACTCGGTAATACAACATCACACACAAGCCTTGCAAGCAATGTAACTTAGTGTAAGTTGCGGGATCTTGTATTACGGAACGAGTAAAGGGACTTGCCGGTAAACGAGATTGAAATAGGTATGTGGATACTGACGATCGAATCTCGGGCAAGTAATATACCGAAGGACAAAGGGAATGACATACGGGATTATATGAATCCCTGGCACTGAGGTTCAAACAATAAGATCTTCGTAGAATATGCGGGATCCAATATGGGCATCCAGGTCCCGCTATTGGATATTGACCGAGGAGTCACTCGGGTCATGTTTACATAGTTCTCAAACCCGCAGGGTCTGCACACTTAAGGTTCGACGTTGTTTTATGCGTATTTGAGTTATATGGTTGGTTACCGAATGTTGTTCGGAGTCCAGGATAGGATGTCACGAGGGTTTCCGGAATGGTCCGGAAACGAAGATTGATATATAGGATGACCTCATTTGATTACCGGAAGGTTTTCAGAGTTACCGGGAATGTACCGGGAATGATGAATGGGTTCCGGCTGTTCACCGGGATGGGCAGCCCACCCCGGGGAATCCCATAGGCCTTGGGGGTGGCGCACCAGCCCTTGGTGGGCTGGTGGGACAGCCCAAGAAGGACCTATGCACCATAGATAGAAAATCAAAGAGAAAATAAAAAAAAAGGAGTCAGGAAAGGAGAGAAGGACTTCACCTTCCAATCCTAGTTGGACTAGGATTGGAGGAGGGCTCCTCCTCCCTTGGTGGCGCAGACCTTGGGGCTCCTTGAGCCTCAAGGCAAGCCTCCCCTCCCCTCCTCCTATATATATGGAGCTATTATGGCTGATTTGAGACAACATTTTCAAGGCAGCCCGACCACATACCTCCACGGTTTTACCTCTAGATCGCGGTTCTGCGGAGCTCGGGTGGAGCCCTGCTGAGATTAGATCACCACCAACCTCCAGAGCGCCGTCACGCTGTCGGAGAACTCATCTACGTCTCCGTCTCTCTTGCTGGATCAAGAAGGCCAAGATCATCGTCGAGCTGTACATGTGCTGAACGCGGAGGTGCCGTCCGTTCGGCACTAGATCGCGGGACGGATCGCGGGATGGGTCGTGCGGCGGATCGATGGACGTGAGGACATTCCACTACATCAACCGCGTTCACTAACGCTTCTGTTGTGCGATCTACAAGGGTACGTAGATCGGAAATGCCCTCTCGTAGATTGACATCACCATGATATGTCTTCGTGCGCATAGGAAATTTTTTGTTTCCCATGCGATGTTCCCCAAGACTATATGGGCCTAAATATTTGTAGAATGTTAAAAGGGTTGTATTGTTGGGCTGCCAAGTCAGATCCAACATGATCCCACATCAGCTACCATGTCATCTACCTCCATGACAGAAAGGTTTATCATAAAGGTTTGGGACTGTTTAGGGTTGGGCGGGCCTAGGCCAGATTGATGACAATCAAAAATCCGTCATGGAGGTCACGATGTCAAATTATGACGCGATATACTTGACGGATTTGTAATCCGTCATGAACGCCCATCAATGATAGTTTTTCACTATTCTATGACGGACTGAGCCTATCATGCATTAACAGATTTCTTGTAGTGGGGGGAAGGAAGAGGTCCATCACGACGTCGCTTTGTTGGTGAAGTGATGAGGAGTTCAGTGTATTCTTTCGCGGTCAGACGACGACTCTGTATAGGAGTGGCCTATAGCGGTGGTATTCCTCTTCAGAAGTCAACGGTAGACTGCCCTCCGGGTCCTCCTTCCTTCTTGACCTTGCGGGTCTTTGTCTTTTCCATGCGAAGTAGGTCCTTAACTTGGTGTAGTTCTTGGCAAAGCATCACAAATTCCTTGATCAAAAGATGAGTCACAGTGTCGGCAACAGACTGTAGTAGGTCTGAAACCTGAGATGCGTCCCATCCTCCGGGGATGCGTTGAGCGTCCAACTCCCGTCAAACCCGTCCTTAACAAAAGGCAGGTGACGAGTAGCCGGCTTGTTGGCCATCTCGGGAAGGACATCACGGAGATGCACGAAAGCCTCTTGTACTGTTGTCTACACTGCCAACACTAGGTTCTCCATCTGTGGTTCTTCAAAGAACCAACTAGTTGGGGAGTCGTTTGCCTTCACTATCACGTCTATGTGATATTCTTTTGTGTCGGTGTTGACCCAGTGCCCGTGGTAGAGGAAAATGGGCGTGCAGTGTACTTCACACTTCTCCACGCTGTCTCCCAAAAGCAGAGGAAAGCCAATTTCCGCAAGCGTCTCAGGTACGACGGCCATCTACAAGGTTTTTAGGAGAGGGTTAGAAATTTGTGGGTGGTATGAAATGGTAGTAGGCTGTAGAAAATTTCAAGTGTAAGGGCTGAGTGTGCTAATCGTCTCGGCTATTGTCCATGCTACCTACGGCTTCCTACAGTCAACATGGCTCTGATATCAGCTTTGTGGGGACTCCGACTCATGATATGAGATGCCGAATGAACGTACTCAAGTGATCCCGGAGATCGATGCTCGCCGAACACACTGGTACTGAATATTAAGACTCTTACATCCAAGCATACCGTTTGATACAACAAATGACCACCATGGCCAAGTCTCACATAGGTAGGGCCTATAAGGCCAATCATACCGATACATATACCAGCGGAAATCTTGGTAATAAACAGGAGCCCATGCCATCAGCCTTCACTAACACGCATTCTGACTAGGAAGCGTCCTAGTTCGCTTGTCCGTCTCCGATGATGAATTCTTCTCCGAACTCCGGTTCCTCCATGTCTTGTCAATAACATAACCAGTGGCAAGCCAGTGAGTACTCTGAATGTACTCTCAAAGAGCCCATGATATGGATATGCAGTTGATACAATAATAAAGTAATATGCACCCTTTGCGGCAAACATGTTTTTATCTAAAATGAGCATGGTCAAGTCTTTGTAAGGATATGCATCATAAGTTAGATGGTAATCTTAAGAACAGGTCACAAATATCAACATATCGTTTGAGGGTTTAACACCACAGGTTCACCCTATATGCCAAGTCACCAAACTTGACAATATCAACTCTTCCAGATAACACATAGGAACACACACACACACACACACACACTTGGTTTATGCGGAAACAACTAGACGCAGTTTAAGCAGCACCACCCAACTGTCAACACGGCTATTCGAATAGTTTTACACTCTGTAGAGGTTGTACGCTGTACCCACGAGATCTGGGAAACTTCTGTGTCATCCATGCGGGGACTAACGGTGTGCCCGAAACACGTAGAAACGGCATAGTTGACCTACCTAGTATGACCCCGTCACGAGAGTGACACATATCACTGCCGCCACTAGTAATGCGGGCTCTTTCCTAGCACCTACCAAAGTAACCAACGAAGCCCCGTCCCATAAAGGTGTATTGTGGTCGCACATTTAAGTTTGGGACGGTCGACACATTATAAATCTAATCCCATTTTCGAAACCACTCACACAAAAAATTCCCGGTGCACCACTTCTTCACAAGCGGTCACCCAACTCAACATCATCACCCTCGGGCATTAGTGTTACCAGATGGGGTTTTCATAAAGCCTTTTATATCAACCATATGTTACCATCACTATGCACATGCACTTACTATGCGTAGCACTACTGTCTACTTGTCAACATTTTATCAGCGTGACCCTCATAGAAGATATGGCCATGCTCAATGCAAGTGCTCCAGAGGAGCTATCGGAAACACCATGCTGGGGTGCACCGATTAATCTTAACTATATGCATCGGAGTAGCCTAACCCTCATCTAGTAATCAAAATTAGAAGCTCATTAAAAATTAGAGCACAAAATCACTTTCAAAATATTATCCTATCCTGATAAATCTATACTATAGTTTTAAACATGTTTGTCTCTGGTTTTGAAGCAAAAAGGTATTTTTAAAACCTAATTAAGAGGTGCTAAAATATTTAAACTAGGAATTTTTATCAAATCCATGTATAAAAGTTTTTACAAAAAATTGTGCAACAACACAAATAAATTCTACCGATTTTTAGAAGAATTGTGGTGGAAAATTATTAAAATTTAATTAAATATTTAACTTTACAAAAATCATTTAGAATCAAAATTAAAAGAAAAAGGAAAAGGGCTTAACCCTGGCGTGGCTCGGCCAGTGGCAGGGCCGGCCCAATTGGCCAACCATCCAGTTAGCGAGCCACCAACGCATGTGCACGCGCGCCGTTAGGTTTAAATCTGACGCGTAGGCCCCTACAGTCAGCTGCAGATAGAGGAGAGAGGGGGAGAGACTAGCCACCGATAGGTGGGTTATGCCTGTCGGGGTCATCTTCCTCCTCTGGACAGAGGGGCGGGGAGGCACGCCGGCGGCGATTCCGACGCCCACGATACCAGGTGATGGTTGGAACGGCACCGTGGCATCGTCGCCTACCTGGTGGTGGTCGAATGAACGACGGGGAGGACCTGGGTCAACGACGATGAGGTTTCCGCGATGGAGGTGATATCGGTGGTTGTGGAGTTGGGTGCTACGGGCAGGGAAACGCTCGGGGAAGAGGTGGGGAGCCTTGCTGAGCTCCCTACGGTCATGTAGGAGGTGAGAGGAGCGCGAGTACTGGCCTGTAGACCGAGATCAACGGAGCTCCGAAGTGGCGGGGCCTCGGTCGATCTCGAGCATCGGAGCTCTCTCTGCTCGAATGGGGTGTCTAGGGCCTAGATTGAGGTTCTGGAGGAGTGGTGTGAGGTGTGGAGTGAAGGGGGGGGGGGGCTATTTATAGGCCAACAACGGTTCACCGAGCGGGGGAGCACCGGTGGTTTCACCGCGGCTGCATGAGGGGAAAAAAGGGCTCGGGGTCGATACCATGGTTTCACGGACATGGTTTGACACCCCAGAGACTCAACGAGAGAGAGAGAGAGGAGGCTCAGTGCGCGCGTGTTGTGGGGCCACACTCTTCTGGCCGAATATAGCACGTGCGGGCACGCGTCGCCTGGGTAAACAAAGAGGGGGAGAAGGGGCCCTGGGGTTGCCCCAAGTCAGGAGGTTTGTCGAAGACGCGGAGGGATACCGAGGGGATGTGAGAATAGGGGGTTGTCTTAGATGCCCCTTAGTCGTTTGGGAGCCGAGGGAGTCACTTTAGGTCAAAGGAAGTGCTTGGAGAGAAGTTGTCAGCCTTGAATTAGCTACTAAATTGCGGATTTTGGCTTACCTGCTTGGAACCTGAGAGGGGCCACTCGTCTATAGTTGAGGAGTGGTGCTGGCAGCTTGCACTGGGAGTTTAGTGGGAAGGGAGTGGGTGTAGAGGGTGTTAAGTGTTTTGACCATACTCGCAAAAGGTGTTTTATATGTTTTTGGGGTAGTTAACCTCCACCACTGATGCTGAAAGTTAGCAGGATTGGGTTTTATGCAAAAGTAGGTTGCTCCACCAAATTTGAGCTCCATTGAACAAGATTGACAGTGCAAACTTGAAATTACCCCCAAATGGGCAGTTATGTCCTTCTAAAAGAGAATGTGGGTAAATTAATGCCCACAAATCCAACTTCTGGCAGGGTCTCCTCATTTGGGGTGTTGAGTACTCCTGCAAAGTTTCACGCCATATGGACAAACTTTGCCATGTAGAGTTTCTATAACTTGATTCTGGACAGGGAAGGTTTTAGGAATATTTGGTGAACCAAACCATCTTGGAATGAGGTGAAACTTGGCATGACAACCAAATATATCTTGGGAAGCATGCTAGAATTTTCTGAGAATTTATTGAAAATATTTCCATTGGAAATATTTCAAAAGGTCAAAACAGTCAGAATAGGTTTTCAAGGATTTTCTTAATTATTTTGAACGTAAATAGGGGTTGAAAATCTTATGTATGGAAAATATATATTCTTTGAGTATCTCCAAATATTCTCAGATTTTTCTAAGGCAGAAAAATAATTTTAAATTCATAAATATCATTTCTGGCCTAAAAAGGACATGCAAATAAAATAGAAAAACATTTTATAAAATAATTAATTATGATTTTGGAGAGTTATAATAGTGCTAAAATCAGAATTTAATCTTTGGGAAAGGCACTCCCTTGGAATGAGGGTCTTGTAGTGCAAACCCAAAGCAAGGTTTTGAAATAGTCAAAAATGAGAAAAGGATCTTTTTGGAAATATCATGTTATAAAAATATTGTTTTTGGATCCACTCATTCAAGAATAAACACAAACAATGGCAATCATGTCACTCATAGCATTTTCTTAAAGAGTTTTAATAAACTCAGGTTTTGAAGAGACTACAGTTGAAAGAAGGTGAAAACAGGGTGTGACAAATATGCTCACCGCACACTATTTCAAGAGGTGACGAAGATGAACCGTGTGCAATAATGAATGACCAAGATTGTAAGGGAACTGAAATTTTCGGCGTCGTTTTTCTTTGAGTTCTTAAAAACTGATGCACTATACGGCTATCTAGCCAATCCGCCCTAGAGCTCTGTCAGCCGTTGTTCATGGCACCGATCCACACAGTAACTGGTATGGAAGCGATGGCATCCTACCACTCCGATTTCCTCACTGTTCGTGAGCGCACGCATGGTAAGGAAGCAATGGCATCCCATCACGTCGAGTTCATCACCGCTTGCGGCCGCACAATTACGTGGGTGGACTTTGATGCTATCATGGCCAAATGTGTGGTGGGTCAAGAGGCGGCCAAAGCCCGTGAGAAGGAGCAAAAAAGGCACAAAGCATTCAAGAAAAGATAGTCCCACCGCCGCAAGAAAGAAGAGTCCGCATGCCATCCTGAGGAGAGCTCGATGGAGATCCCAGCACGGTGGGCTGCCGCGGACAAGGCCGCGTCTAGCCAGCATGCCCCGATGCGAGCATGTGAGAAGTACTTAGGGCTTGTGTCTCCCGTAAGTTTTATAATTAATTACGAGCATATACCACTACTACACATGGTTTCTATGGAGTACATTTTTTTGCGTTCAAGATCCATAAGTCAGTTACCTGTGTGATCTTTTCTAGTAAAGCAAGTGTACCATTCACCCAAAATAATCAACCACACTTGTAGTTTATTGGAGACGGGATCCGCCAATTTCCTCTTTTCTCGCACACGATTATTTTACGTGCTTCTTGTGTGTTGTGTGTTTCCACTGCCCAAGTTTCAAGTTTTGCATCGAAATTTTCATCAGGTGCATGATTTCCTAATTTATTCCTCCAACCACATCCCCACCCATCACATTTCCCAAGTGTCTCCCCTCTCCCAACAGCTCAAACCACCGCCACCGCCGTCGCAACCACATCTAATTTTTACCCGAGCATCGTGAGTCCAGTTAGGGAACCCACCGATCTCTATTACGGCCATGACTTGATTGCTTAAATGGCGCATGCGAAACATCCGCATGCCTCAAAATCCACACTGCCCCTACCTCGAGAGCATTGCCGCACAAGCCCGACCAGATATCACGTGAAGGTCGAGGAGCTTATGGCAATCGATGTCCATTGTGCGTGTCGACCCAAAGGAACACATCGCCTCCGCCGCCTCCGACATGGTGCAGCTCCGCCCCACATGACATGCCCCATCGACGAGCCCCAAGACTTACCAAGTATGATCTGACCAGCTTAA
Organism: Hordeum vulgare subsp. vulgare; assembly: GCF_904849725.1. Classification (NCBI taxonomy): domain Eukaryota; kingdom Viridiplantae; phylum Streptophyta; class Magnoliopsida; order Poales; family Poaceae; genus Hordeum; species Hordeum vulgare. Next base: position 217,414,062 of record NC_058520.1, on the reverse strand, counting down.
TCTTACCAATACCCTTTGCAATGGCTATGTTTCGTAAGGTTGTTGTATAAAGCATGTTCGTGCCTTATTTATTTCAATACTGCACACTGTGTGATGTTCAAGTATTAACTGTCCAGCTCAATGTCACCAATACCACTAACAAACTTACAATACATGACTCACGATGTTGTTAATCCTGCTGTAATTAACAACTATATCCATTTTTTATTCTGTCCTTTTGCTACCGTGCCACTCTCCGCGATGAAGATATCACTAGAGGTGCTACCGTTTTATTTCCATTTTCTATTTTTATGGATGCTAACCCTGTTGTACTTAACATGCATTTCCATGTACTCACGGGGCCATAACGGCAGAGCTGTTGTTTGACGTCGAGGTTAGCTGCACCCCATGTCTTACATTATTTCTCATCATTTGCGCAATTGCAATTTAACCTCTAACATTTACTAGTTTCATGCAGGTACACATGTCAGGAACACTGATCCACGCTTCAACCCAGAGGAACACCTTGCCTCCACTGCCGCTGACTTGGTGTGGGCTCTGGCCAAGTTGAAGTGCCACAACAACTACCCCTCAGGACTTACCAAGTATGATCTGACCAGTTCAACCTACCAATACGAGTTGCAACGACTATGTTTCGTATGCATTAGCATGTTGATTAAATAGGCCTAACACCTCCTAGCTATTTTCCATACCTTCTTATAGACCATTCTCTACCATGGAAGCAGTTGCCTTGCGATGTTTATAAATTGAATTTTTATTTGTACCAGTTTCATTGGCTATACTAGGTTGACTATAGTTAAATGTGCCTTGTTATTTTCCATACTGCACATTGTCTGATGTTCAAGTAGGAACTGTCTAGCTAAATTTCACCAATAGCAGCTACAAACTTACAAAACATGACTTTGGATGCTATTTAGCCTATTGCAATTAACCATTGTATCCATTTTTTAAATCTCTCCCTTTGCTATCATCCTACTCTCCGCAATGAAGGTAAACCAGATATGTTGTCATTTTATTTCCATTTGCTATTTTGGTTGCTGATAACCCTATTATAGTTAACATGCCTTTCCATGTACTTACACAGGGACATAACGAGTGATGTTGTAGTTTGTTGTCGGGGTTAGCTGCATCCCATGTCTATAGTATTTTACATCATTTGTGCAATTGTAGTTAAACTTCTAACATTTACTTCCTTCTTGTAGGTACACATGTCAGCAGCACTAAGCCATGCTTCAACCCGAAGCAACACCTCGCCTCCGCTGCGGCCGACTTGGGCCGAGCTCTTTCCCATATGAAGTGCCCCAACAACTATCTCTCAGGACTTACCAAGTATGAACTGATCAATTGAATCTTACCAATACCAGTTGCAATAGCCATGTTTTGTATGGTTGATGTGTTAAGCATGTTATAGTAAACACGCCTAACATGTCTTATCTATTTTTCCTACCTTTTTATAGACAACAGGGCCATTCTCTGCTCTAGCAGGCTGTGCCTTGTGATGTTTAACTTTGTCAATTTTGTTTCTATCAGCAGTTTAGTACCAGTTTCCATGGCTATAGGTTGTATGTAGTGAAACGTGCCTATTGTAGTAAAAAAATTCTATCCATTTTATAATTCGTCCCTTTTTTATCGGGCTACTCTTTCGCAATGAAGATATCACTACATATGTCGTCGTTTTATTACCATTTGCTATTTTTGGTGGATGTTAACAATGTTGTACTTAACATTGCCTTTCCATTTACTTACGGAGAGCTACAGGGCGATGTTGTTGTTTGCCGTCGAGGTTATCTGCATCACATGTCTTATACACCATCTATTCCTAAATATAAGTATTTTTAGAGATTCCAATATAGACTACATATGAAGCAAAATCAGTGATCAACATTCTAATCTAGACTGTGTCTCTACACATCCATATGTAGTTCATATAGAAATCTCTAAAAACACTTGTGCTTAGGTGTTGGAGAACGTCGCATGGGAAACAAAAATTTTCCTACGCGCACGAAGACCTATCATAGTGATGTCCATCTACGAGAGGGGATGTTCGATCTACGTACCCTTGTAGACGGCACAGCAGAAGTGTTAGTGAACGCGGTTGATGTAGTGGAACGTCCTCACGTCCCTCGATCCGCCCCGCGAACCGTCCCGCGATCAGTCCTACGATCTAGTGTCGAACGGACGGCACCTCCGCGTTCAACACACGTACAACTCGACGATGATCTCGGCCTTCTTGATCCAGCAAGAGAGACGGAGAGGTAGATGAGTTCTCCGGCAGCGTGACGGTGCTCCAGAGGTTGGTGGTGATCTTATCTCAGCAGGGCTCCGCCCGAGCTCCGCAGAAACGCGATCTAGAGGTGAAACCAGGGAGATATGTGGTCGGGCTGCCGTAGCAAAGTTGTGTCAAATCAGCCCTAAAACCTCCGTATATATAGGGGGAAGAGGGGGAGCCTTGCCTTGGGCCTCAAGGAGCCCCAAGGGGGTCGGCCGAGCCAAGGGGGAAGGTCTCCCCTTCCAAACCGAATCCAACTTGGTTTGGAAGGTGGAGTCCTTCTTCCCTTTCCCACCTCCTCCTTTTTTTCCTTTTCTCTTTGATTTTCTTCCTATGGCGCATAGGGCCTTCTTGGGCTGTCCGACCAGCCCACTAAGGGCTGGTGTGCAACCCCCAAGGCCTATGGGCTTCCCCGGGGTGGGTTGCCCCCCCCCCCGGTGAACACCCGGAACCCATTCGTCATTCCCGGTACATTCCCGGTAACTCGGAAAACCTTCCGGTAATCAAATGAGGTCATCCTATATATCAATCTTCATTTCTGGACCATTCCAGAAACCCTCGTGACGTCCGTGATCTCATCCGGGACCCCGACGAACATTCGGTAACCAACCATATAACTCAAATACGCATAAAACAATGTCGAACCTTAAGTGTGCCGACCCTGCGGGTTCAAGAACTATGTAGACATGACCCGAGAGACTCCTCGGTCTATATCCAATAGCGGGACCTGGATGCCCATATTGGATCCTACATATTCTACGAAGATCTTATCGTTTGAACCTTAGTGCCAAGGATTCATATAATCCCTTATGTCATTCCCTTTGTCCTTCGGTATGTTACTTGCCCGAGATTCGATCATCGGTATCCGCATACCTATTTCAATCTCGTTTACCGGCAAGTCTCTTTACTCATGCCGTAATAAAAGATCCCGCAACTTACACTAAGTTACATTGCTTGCAAGGCTTGTGGGTGATGTTGTATTACCGAGTGGGCCCCGAGATACCTCTCCGTCACACGGAGTGACAAATCCCAGTCTCGATCCATACTAACTCAACTAACACCTTCGGAGATACCTATAGAGCATCTTTATAGTCACCAAGTTACGTTGCGACGTTTGATACACACAAAGCATTCCTCCGGTGTCAGTGAGTTATATGATCTCATGGTCATAGGAACAAATACTTGACACGCAGAAAACAGTAGCGACAAAATGACACGATCAACATGCTACGTCTATTAGTTTGGGTCTAGTCCATCACATGATTCTCCTAATGATGTGATCCCGTTATCAAGTGACAACACTTGCCTATGGTCAGGAAACCTTGACCATCTTTGATCAACGAGCTAGTCAACTAGAGGCTTACTAGGGACAGTGTTTTGTCTATGTATCCACACAAGTATTGTGTTTCCAATCAATACAATTACAGCATGGATAATAAACGATTATCATGAACAAAGAAATATAATAACAACTAATTTATTATTGCCTCTAGGGCATATTTCCAACAGTCTCCCACTTGCACTAGAGTCAATAATCTAGTTCACAGCACCATGTGATTCCAACGAATCCAACACCCATATAGTTATGGGGTCTGATCACGTCTTGCTCATGAGAGAGGTTTTAGTCAACGGTTCTGAAATTTTCAGATCCGTGTGTTCTTTAGAAATCTTTATGTCATCTTATAGATGCTGCTACTATGTGCTATTCGGAAATACTCCAAATATCTACTCTACTATACGAATCCGTTTCACTACTCATAGTTATTCGGATTAGTGTCAAAGCTTACATCGACGTAACCCTTTACGACGAACTCTTTAACCACCTCCATAATCGAGAAAAATTCCTTAGTCCATCAGTTACTAAGGATAAATTTTGACCGCTAATAGTGATTCAATCATGGATCACTCTCTGTACCTCTCAACAGACTTGTTGCAAGGCACACATCAGGTGCGGTACTTAGCATGGCATACTTTAGAGTCTACGGCTAAGGCATAGAAGACGACCTTCGTCTATTCTCTTTATTCTGTCGTGGTCGGGTTTTGAGTCTTACTCAAATTCACACCTTACAACGAAACCAAGAACTCCTTCTTTGCTGATCTATTTTGAACTCCTTCAAAACTTGTCAAGGCATGCATCTTGTTGAAACTTCCATTAAGCGCTTTCGATCTATCTCCATAGATCTTTGATGCTCAACGTTCAAGTAGCTCAATCCAGGTATTCCTTTGAAAACTTCTTTCAAACAACCTTGTATGCTTTACAGAAATTCTATATTATTTCTGATCCACAATATGTCAACCACATATACTTATCATAAATTCTGTAGTGCTCCCACTCACTTCTTTGGAAATACAAGTTTCTCATAAACCTTGTACAAACCCAAAATCCTTGATCATCTCATCAAAGTGTATATTCCAACTCCGAGATGCTTGCACCAGTCCATTTAAGGATCGCTGGAGCTTGCATACTTGCTAGTATCTTTAGGATCGACAAAACCTCATGGTTGTATCTCATACAATGTTTGCTCAAGGAAACTGTCGAGGAAACAATGTTTTGACATCCTACATGCAATATTTCATAAATAATGCAGCAACTACTAACATAATTCTAACAGACTTTTAGCATCGCTACGAGTGAGAAAGTCTCATCATAGTCAACTGTTTGATCTTGTCGGAAACATCTTTGCGACAAGTCGAGCTTTTCTTAATAGTGACTTATCACTATCATCGTCTGTCTTCCTTTTAAAGATCCATCTTTACTCAATAGTCCTATGACCATCAAGTAGTTCTTCCAAAGTCCACACTTTGTTTTCATACATGGATCTCCTCTCGGATTTCATGGCTTCCAACCATTTGTCAGAATCTGGGCCCAGCATTGCTTTCTCCATAACTCGTAGGTTCACTGTTTCTCAACAACACGACCTCAAAGACAGGGTTACCGTACCACTCTGTAGTAGTACGCGACCTTGTCAACCTATGAGGCTTGTAGTAACTTGATCCGATGCTCGATGATCACCATCATCAGCTTTCACTTCAATTGGTGTAGGCGCCACAGGAACAACTTCCTGCACCCTGCTACACACTGGTCGAAGTGATGGTCCAATAACCTCATCAAGTTCTACCACCCTCCCACTCAATTCTTTCGAGAGAAACCTTTCCTCGAGAAAGGATCCGTTTCTAGAAACAAACACTTTGCTTTCGGATCTGAGATAGGAGATGTACCCAACTGTTTTGGATATCCTATGAAGATGCATTTATCTGCTTTGGGTTCGAGCTTATCAGACTGAAACTTTTTCACATAAGTGTCGAAACCCCAAACTTTCAAGAAACGACAATTTATATTTCTCTAAACCTCAATCTATACTATGTCATCTCAATGGAAATACGTGGTGCCCTATTTAAAGTGAATGCGGTTGTCTCTAATGCTTAACCCATAAACGATAGTGGTAATTCGATAAGAGACATAATAGCATGCACCATACCAAATAGTGTGTGGCTATGACGTTCAGACACATCATCACACTATGATGTTCTAGGTGGCATGAACCGCGAAACAATTTCCACATTGTCTTAACTGCGTACCAAAACTCGTTACTCAGATATTCATTTCTATGATCATATCGTAGACAGTTTATCCTCTTGTTACGACGAACTTCACTCCGAAACAGAATTGAACTTGTGATTCATTAAGCAAATACTCTAGTATCTACTCAAATCGTCATTGAAGTAAGAACATAATGATATCCACTGCGTGCCTCAGCACCCATTGGACTGCATACATCAATATGTATCACTTCCAACAAGTTACTATCTTATTTCATCTCAATGAGAACAAGGCCTTGCTCATGTGGTATGATTTGTATGTCACTAGTGATTAAAAATCAAGTGAGTATAAAGATCCATCAGCATGGAGCCTCTTCACGCAATTTATACCAACATGACTCAAGCGGCAGTGCCACAAGTAAGTGGTACTATCATCATTACCTCGTATCTTTTGGCACCAATATCATGAACATGTGTAACACTACGATCGAGATTCAATAAACCAATAAAGGCGATTATTCAAGAAAATAGAGTAACCATTATTCTCTTTAAATGAATAATCATATTGCAATAAACACAATCCAATCATGTTAATGCTTAACGCAAGCACCAAATAACAATTATTTAGGTTTAACACCAATCCCGATGGTAGAGGGAGCGTGCGACGTTTGATCATATCAACCTTGGAAACACTTCCAGCACGTATCGTCACCTCGCCTTTAGCTAGTCTCCGTTTATGCCGTAGCTTTTCATTTCGTGTTACTAATCACTTAGCAACCGAACTGGTATCCAATACCCTCATGCTACTAGGAGTACTAGTAAAGTATACATCAACATCATGTATACCAAATATACTTCTTTCGACTTTTGCCAGCCTTCTTATCTACCAAGTATCTAGAGTTGCTCCGCCTCAGTGGCTGTTCCCCTCATTACAGAAGAACTTTGTCTCGGGTTTGGGTTTAATCTTGGGTCTCTTCATCAGTGCAGCAACTGTTTTGCCGTTTCACGAAGTATCCCTTCTAGCCCTTGCCTTTCTTGAAACTTAGTGGTTTTACAAACCATCAACTATTGATGCTCCTTCTTGATTTCTACTTTCGCAGTGTCAAACATCGCGAATCGCTCAAGGATCATTGTATCTATCCTTGATATGTTATAGTTCATCACGAAGCTCTCACAGCTTGGTGGCAGTGACTTTGGAGAACCATCACTATCTCATCTGGAAGATTAACTCCCACTTGATTCAAGTGATTGTCGTACTCAGACAATCTGAGCACACGCTCAACGATTGAGCTTTTCTCCTTTACTTTGTGGACAAAGAATCTTGTCGGAGGTCTCGTACCTCTCAACAAGAGAACGAGCATGAAATCACAATTTCATCTCTTTGGAACATCACTTATGTTCCGTGACGTTTCAAAACGTCTTCGGTGCCTTGCTTCTAAGCCATTAAGTATTTTGCACTGAACTATCATGTAGTCATCAGAAACGTGTATGTCGGATGTTCACAGCATCCACAGACGACACTCGAGGTGCAGCACACCGAGTGGTGCATTAAGGACATAAGCCTTCTGCACAGCAACGAGGACAATCCTCTTCAAAGTTTGCTACTATCAACTTTCAACTAAATTTTCTCTAGGAACATATAAAAACAGTAGAGCTATAGCGCAAGCTACATCGTAATTCGCAAAGACCATTAGACTATGTTCATGACAATTAGTTCAATTAATCATATTACTTAAGAACTCCTACTCAAAAAGTACATCTCTCTAGTCATTTGAGTGGTACATGATCCAAATCCACTATCTCAAGTCCGATCATCACGTGAGTCGAGAATAGTTTCAGTGGTAAGCATCTCTATGCTAATCATATCAACTATACGATTAATGCTCGACCTTTCGGTCTCATGTGTTCCGAGGCCATGTCTGCACATGCTAGGCTCGTCAAGCTTAACCCGAGTGTTCTGCGTGTGCAACTATTTTGCACCAGTTGTATGTGAATGTTGAGTGTATCACACCCGATCATCACGTGGTGTCTCGAAACGAAGAACTGTTGCAACGGTGCACAATCGGGGATAACACAATTTCATCTTGAAATTTTAGTGAGGGATCACCTGATAATGCTACCGTCGTTATAAGCAAGATAAGGTGCAAAAAGGATTAACATCACATGCAATTCATAAGTAACATGATATGGCCATCATCACGTGCTCCTTGATCTCCATCACCAAAGCACCGCACGATCTTCTTGTCACCGGCGCCACACCATGATCTCCATCAACGTGTCACCATCGGGGTTGTCGTGCTACACATGCTATTACTACAAAAGCTACATCCTAGCAAAATAGTAAACGCATCTGCAAGCACAAACGTTAGTATAAAGACAACCCTATGGCTCCTGCCTGTTGTCGTACCATCGACATGCAAGTCGATATTATCTATTACAACATGATCATCTCATACATCCAATATATCACATCACATCGCTGGCCATATCACATCACAAGCATACCCTGCAAAAACAAGTTAGACGTCCTCTAATTTTGTTCTTGCATGTTTTACGTGGTAACCATGGGTATATAGTAGGATCGCATCTTACTTACACCCGAGGACCTCCTCCGTCAAATCCGATTCAACTAAAGTTGGAGAAACTGACACGCGCTAGTCATCTTTGAGCAACGGAGTTACTCGTAGCGATGAAACCAGTCTCTCGTAAGCGTACGAGTAATGTCGGTTCGAGCCGCTTCGATCCAACAATACCACGGAATCAAGAAAACACTAAGGAGGGCAGCAAAACGCACATCACCGCCCACAAAAACTTTTGTGTTCTACTCGAGAAGACATCTACGCATGAACCTAGCTCATGATGCCACTGTTGGAGAACGTCGCATGGGAAACAAAAATTTTCCTACGCGCACGAAGACCTATCATGGTAATGTGCATCTACGAGAGGGGATGTTCGATCTACGTACCCTTGTAGACCGCATAGCAGAAGCGTTAGTGAACGCCGTTGATGTAGTGGAACATCCTCACGTCCCTTGATCCGCCCCGCGAACCGTCCCACGATCTAGTGCCGAACGGACGGCACCTCCGCGTTCATCACACGTACAGCTCGACGATGATCTCGTCCTTCTTGATCCAGCAAGAGAGACGGAGAGGTAGATGAGTTCTCCGGCAGCATGACGGCGCTCCGGAGGTTCGTGGTGATCTTATCTCAGCAGGGCTCCGCCCGAGCTCCGTACAAACGCGATCTAGAGGTGAAACCGTGGAGATATGTGGTCGGGGTGCCGTGGCAAAGTTGTGTCAAATCAGCCCTAAAACCTCCGTATATATAGGGGGAAGAGGAGGAGCCTTGCCTTGGGGCTCAAGGAGCCCCAAGGGGGTCGGCCGAGCCAAGGGAGGAAGGTCTCCCCTTCCAAACCGAATCCAACTTGGTTTGGAAGGTGGAGTCCTTCTTCGCTTTCCCACCTCCTCCTTTTTTTCCTGTTCTCTTTGATTTTCTTCCTATGGAGCATAGGGCCTTCTAGGGCTGTCCCACCAGCCCACTAAGGGCTGGTGCGCCACCCCCAAGGCCTATGGGCTTCCCCGGGGTGGGTTGCCCCCCCGGTGAACACCCAGAACCCATTCGTCATTCCCGGTACATTCCCGGTAACTCCGAAAACCTTCCGGTAATCAAATGAGGTCATCCTATATATCAATCTTCGTTTCCGGACCATTCCGGAAACCCTCGTGATGTCCGTGATCTCATCCGGGACTCCGAACAACATTCGGTAACCAACCATATAACTCAAATACGCATAAAACAACATCGAACCTTAAGTGTGCAGACCCTGCGGGTTCGAGAACTATGTAGATATGACCCGAGAGACTCCTCGGTCAATATCCAATAGCGGGACCTGGATGCCCATATTGGATCCTACATATTCTACGAAGATCTTATCGTTTGAACCTCAGTGCCAAGGATTCATATAATCCCGTATGTCATTCCCTTTGTCCTTCGGTATGTTACTTGCCCGAGATTCGATCGTCAATATCCGCATACCTATTTCAATCTCGTTTACCGGCAAGTCTCTTTACTCGTTCCGTAATACAAGATCCCGCAACTTACACTAAGTTACATTGCTTGCAAGGCTTGTGTGTGATGTTGTATTACCGAGTGGGCCCCGAGATACCTCTCCATCACACGCAGTGACTAATCCCAGTCTCAATCCATACTAACTAAACTAACACCTTCAGAGATACCTGTAGAGCATCTTTATAGTCACCAAGTTACGTTGCGACGTTTGATACACACAAAGCATTCCTCCGGTGTCAGTGAGTTATATGATCTCATGGTCATAGGAACAAATACTTGACACGAAGAAGACAGTAGCAACAAAATGACACGATCAACATGCTACGTCTATTAGTTTGGGTCTAGTCCATCACATGATTCTCCTAATGATGTGATCCCGTTATCAAGTGACAACACTTGCCTATGGTCAGGAAACCTTGACCATCTTTGATCAACGAGCTAGTCAACTAGAGGCTTACTAGGGACAGTGTTTTGTCTATGTATCCACACAAGTATTGTGTTTCCAATCAATACAATTACAACATGGATAATAAACAATTATCATGAACAAAGAAATATAATAACAACTAATTTATTATTGCGTCTTGGGCATATTTCCAACATTAGGAACGTAAGTACTTGTATTTTACACCATTTGTTCAATCACAGTTTAGCTTCTAACATTTACCTATTGCTTGTAGGTACATATATCGATGATACTGATCCACGCTTTGATCCCTTTTGCATATGGGGCAACGATATATTCCTGAACAAGCATCAACTATGGAAACTAATAAACATTGTTAGGCAAAGGAGACGGGAGATGGAAATTAAGCTCGTTATTTACACTTTGTCCAAGACAACAGTGAACTTTAGGATGGTAAGTAATGTGATGCCTTTTCCCCCTGTCCGCAATGAGTTACTCTATTAGACATGAGTATCTGAAAGTTCTCTCTTTTCAGTGGTTTCCAAAGCAATTTATTTATGATTACCTTCCAAAGTAGATGAGCCGAGTGGAGGCAGCTAAGATTAAAGTATATAATTCATACTACCATGATAATGGTCTACAAGTCTTCCTCAAGGTGGTGAAGGATGGGCAGACGATTGTCACAAAGGGATGGAAGAAGTTGTTCGTGCCTACGGCATGCAGGAGGGCAGATTGTGGGCATTCCGCTTCTTCAACACCATCAACAGCCAAAATGATTTACACTTGTCTCTTCACCTTTACCGCCTCTAAATATTGTGGTCATCATGGTTAACTGCTACCTAATCATGTAATTACTGATAATATTGTACTGGCAATTTTATTTGTGGATTGGTTGTTGAACTACTGTGCTGAGAATTTGAATTCCATGTTTCATATTTTAAAGTTTGCAATTCTAATAATAAATTATAGGGAAAAATAAAATTGAACAAGAGTGAATTAAATAATGTACAGACGGTTAGAAAGAACAGACGGTTCTTTGACATGAAACATTTTCGATTGTCGACGGACGCACACATGGTTTCTTCTCATATGCATGTGCAATTCATGGTAATACGATAAATGTGTGTGATAGGAATACCTATAGCACATAATTATGAAAATGGACACGTTAGCAATAGTACAGGCGCAACACACATTTTGTAGTTCGGAACTATGTGGGGTAACATACATATCGTAAACACATCGGTAGGTTAAATGTTTCTAATATCCTCCTTTTCCACATGACTATAGCGGCTCGATCGTTTCAGATGTCTCTCGGATCATAACCGTAATGTCAAGACGTAATGTGTGGGATCGGCATGACTTCTCATACATTTATTCTATGGCAATCATCTGTAGCTGCTCGCCTATCCCAACGGTTTTTGGGTCGTGTCGGAAGGAACCGCCTATTGCCCACACTCACTAGGCGATGGTTTATTACTCCATCACGGAAAGTGGGTAAAAACCGTTTGTGTAACACGTATCAATACTAGTGCTTGCTGCCCTCATGATGATGTGTGAGTATTTCACCACAGACCTATGCGTCCATAGCCTGAACCTAGATGCCAATCTCTCTCTATCTCCCTCTTGATCTTCAATTCAATTATCTTCACATCTTCGCTTTCATCCACATGATTTAATTCCTTTTGTGCGGTGCGTTTGTTGGGGTTCATTAAATTGTGGGTTTATGGTCAGATTATTCATGATAAATATTTGAGTCTTCTCTGAATAATTATATGATTCGTATGTGCATGATTATGATAGCTTCGTAATTTTCTCCGATCTATTGAAATAGTTTCGCCAACTAGATTGACATTTCTTCGGTGAGAGGTGTGCGTTGTAGTAGGTTCAACCTGGAAAATTTCTATATCCCAGGGACAAAAGGGTACAAGATGTGTCTTTGTATTGTTGCTACTCAGGATAAACTGATGGGGTTTATTCATATTGCTTGAGTTTAGTTTGTCTACAACATGTCATTGTTCCCCATGGATTACTCTGGTTTACTTAATACTCTAGATGCACGCTCCATAGCGGTCAATTGTGTGGAGTAATTGTAATAGATGAGGGCAGGAGTCAACCTATTTTTTGATGGACGTGATCCCCATATAAACATGATCATTGATGTGAATATTGCCTAACTATCCTCTTTTCTGTCAATTGCCCAAAAGTAATTTGTTTACCCACTGTATGCTATTTTTCATGAGAGATGCCATTAGGGAAAAGTATGACCCCTCGGTCTATTCACACCATATTTGTAAAAAATCAATACCTTGATGCCATTTACTTTTTTTCTTGCAATTTACAACTATCTGCAACTATCTACACACATCACTCGCTTGCAAATAACTAATACAAGGGAATTGACAACCCTCTTGCCCACGATGGGTGCAATATGTTTGTTCTTCTGTGTGCAGCCGCTGAAGACAATTGTGGTTGATATTCACATTAGTTCGATAAACCTTGGTTTCATAACTAAGGGAAATACTTACCCACATTGTGCTGCGATAACCAGTTCCTCTTCATGGAAAACCCAATGCAGATCAGAAGTATCAGGTGGCTCATCGAACTTGTTTTTGCAACATGGAGTGGAACTATCGAGTTGGTCAACCTCTGGTAAAACACACCATAGTGTGCTACTAGTTGACAATAACAAATGATCAAATGTGTATGGAAAACTTGGTACGCCCCTATAGGTTAAATATAGTCAAATAATCGTGTTTGTGGTTATGGAGGACTTGATAATCGTGTACTTGATCATACATAAACCTGAGTTTATAAGTATTAAAACTTGCCAACTTAGGTGTGACTGCCATTTACTTACTTATTCTAGATGATTTGAGGGAGGGTTCATAGCATGGTGGTATGCTTGACAATAGAATATATGCTCATATGTGAGTGCAGCTTACGAGGCGGCCAACCGTAGAGGTTGACTTGTGGGGCTATGTCTCATAGTGATTACACTAGATGTCTCTTATGTATTCTCTTACAATAACTATGATAAACATCGGTTGTAGCGTGCTTCTATGGTATACTAGTGCTTGATGTGGTTTAACTCATATATACCTCTTCCTTTGATACTGATGCATTTTTGTAATAAATCTGATGTATGTTGGTGAATACGGTTGAGTACTTAGCTTATTTTAGTTGGAAATATACCTAGAGGGAATAATACTATATTATTTATTTCCACATTTATATTTAAGAGTTTATATTCTATGCTATAGTTGCTATCATTTTGGGATATGTGATTTGGAGGATAACTCATAAGCATGTGTGGAATGATAAATGATAAAACTTGAATCCTAGTCTTTCCTCTAGGACTATCTCAAGTGTTTTATGTTGATCATGCGATTTAGACATTAGGATTTTTTAAAGTGTAATGATGACCCCAAAATAACATAGAGAGTATGATGTTAGAAGAACGATGATATTGAATTGAACCAACTTGTTTTTTACACTTTGAGATGATACTTACACAAGTCTGTTGATATAACACATAGGGTCAATGTATGCTTTATTTAATTATACCATGAGTATCGTAGTTACTCCATACCCAACGATGGACTTTTGGGCTACTCAAATGTCAATTGTAACACGGTGATCATAATGACAACTTTTAGGTTCATCAAAAAGTGTGATAAGGGGCTAGATAGCTCAAGAGTGGGATTTTCTCCTCCGATGATGGAGAGATACTCGTAGGGACCTGTCAATGTGACGACATCAATCGTCATCTGGAAACACACAGGTGACTAGGTCACATGATGTCGAAAGATACCAATGAGAAAGAAGAACAAAACCGATAATGAGGACACAAGTATAGTAAGCACGAGAATGACTCAAGAGGATACCGATATATCTCACCTCAGCTTTTGTAAAGTATGGTGTAGCAAAGGGAATAACATATGATAACCAAAGGTTCTCTCAAATATATCATTCATGTATTCATAGGGATCAACATGGATGTCCACGGTTCCGCTATTGATCATTGAATGAAAAGGAGCTCCATTCATGTCTATGTTGTAACAAACCTACATGTCACATGCTTAAACAAATCATGATGTGTTGAATATTAGTGAAGTGGTAGTGATGAGAAAGTATTATCGTAATAGTTTTGGGAACATGATAAATAGGTCCCAATGAAACCGTAAGCGTTTCAGGGTTACTCGGAGAGTTTTTGGGAATATCAATAAATTATATATTCATGGCAAATATTTCGAGAGACTTCAAATAAATAGTAATAGGTTATAATATTGATTAGGAGGCTTTTAGATTTTTAAAAAATCAAAAGTCTAAAGAAATACTACACATCCTATTAGGGGAGAGTTAATGGGGACTAAGGCCCGTAGTGGAGGTGCCCCAAGGGGAGGCCAAATTCGGATGTGGAATGGACTCCATCACCACCTAGGCCAACGCAAGGGGTGGGGAAACCCTTCCCCAAGTCGTCCACCCCTCCCTTTCCCCTGAACCAATATATACTAGGGGAGTTTGGCCTTCGGAGATAAAAGTTTTCGAGCCTCCCCTAGTTCTCTAATTCTAGTTCTAATTTAGACTTGATCTAGATTAGAGATAGGCCTAGTTCTCTCTAAGACTCATAATAGATAATCCCTCTGAGGTTCTCTTATTCTCCCTTTAACTGTTCGAGAATGATTAGCCCTAGACGGCAAAATGCGGCAGGGTCGCCAAGCATGTATGACTGCAACCTTAGAGAGGTCATGCTTTCGGTCTTTGGTTTGAGGGATCATTCTTTAGCAATTCAAGGGATTTCACAGATGATCTACACCAACTCTTGCTGCAATGAAACTCAACATTAGTAACAAGCCGATCTAAACCTATACTGCATCTTCATAGTGTTTGTCGGATCATGATTGTATGACGTTTTTTTGTTCTCTACTATGTTTACCAATAGTGGTATCAGAGTGGCTCTATGAGTAGATGCAGGTTTCGATCTAGATCACATGCCATTCTGAGGGTATAATACGATGTTTTTAGTACTGAATTTGATCTATCGCTAAAAAGAATTAAGAATTAGATGAGTTCTAGAGCTTAATAAAATTATGCGAGTAGAAGATACGATCTATTTTGTTAGATGTAATCTTTTACTTAATGTTCTTGTTTGCTTCTCTCGAGTGTTGCTTCATTTCGGTTCATTGATGGCATAATGTAGGAAATCAGTTGACTCTAGCTGTAATGATCTACTAACAGTTCTACACACTACATCATAATCAAGAATAATGAACCATCGCAAACACGAGAGGGCATATAGATTTTGCTACACGGGGGTCGTGCGTATTGATGAACTTTAGTGTGTACCTAGAAATTTTTAATAAATTCTATTCCCTCACACACCCCAAAAAATATATCTAGTAGCAAGAATAATTGTACTCGATTGTGTTCTCTAAAACCCTAGAAACCACGTAAATTCAACTTTTGCTAAAACTACCTAGAGGACATCGAACTTGGTTTTGCAGGTTGCATGTTATGTCGTATAGCCTTTGTCATGATAATGTGTTTACGTTTGAGATGGTTGTGTGTTGTAATGTTTAAGTGACCTGCACATCACAGTACAACATGACGGCTGGAGCCGTCAGATTATGACTTTAATGACATACGTGTCAACACTTAATGTAACAAAATAGTTATAGAGATAACATATAGGTTACGGACGGTGACAACAAGCTTGCAAAGGAGGACCCTGACGCAAGGACGTTGTATAGGATGACATAGAGAGAAGGTGAATAAGTTTTTTCCACAATAGTGATTTGTCAAATTGTTGCCCCCGATAGTAATTTTAGGTTGCCATGGCATGTGATTTTGACATAAATCTATTTGTGGTAAAATTTCTTCCCCGAGAGTGATTTTCGAAATTGCTGAGATTGCAACATTTTCAGGTTGCCACGGTAAACAGTTTTTAGTAAAAAAAAATTAACTCATGCCACGACACCATTTTTCTGCTGCCACAAAAATGATTTTAGCTTATTTTTTTCAAATAAGAAGAGGACATCTATGGTGCCGAGGCCTATACAATGTCATGCTATTATGAATTATCTAAGATGTTTATCTCTTTTTTGCTTGAACCGTTTGATTGCATATGTAGTCGTTTTTATTAGCGTGATATCTGTCACATCTCTGACACCTTAAGCAAGTTAGCTTTGTGCATATGTCTTCTTTGCATTGCATCTAAGAAATTTTTAACAAGAACAAACCAAGTGGTGAAGGAAAACTCAAAACCCTAGCCACTTCTTTAAAAAAAAGGAAATCTCAAACTAGTTAAAATCAATGAACCCAAAACGGCCTCAAGAAAAGTTCAAACTTTCTGATAAATCATGAAAGTATATAAGCAATGAAGAAAACCTTTTTCTTGACATTTTAAGCATTTTATTTAAGCTACTGGTTTCAAGTTTTAAATTTGAAATCAGAAACTTTAAACTTTCAAAAATGTTGAAAACTTTAGGAATGGTTGGATATATTTCAACAAATATTCTGGTATGTTTAAAATAGTTTTTACAAACTATTTGGGAGCTGAAATAAATAGCAAGTTATTGAAATAGCAAAATAGAGTCAAATAAAAAAAACAAAAGAGAAAGAAAGGAAAACCCTTATCTGTCGCCGGCCCAGCCCACCAGGGGCTCCCCGGTCATCTTCCTCCTCCTGCCAGTAGGCAGGGGAGAAGATGAGCACGGCGGCCGACACGGCCACCTCCTGCCTGCCTGCCCGCTGCTGGAGGCCTCCAGGAGCGCCAGCGCGACGCCCGCGTCTTCTTATCCTCCTCCCCGCGGCTCTATGCTCTCCCCTAGGCCTCTCGATCCCCTTCCCCTTTCGGATCTCTCTCTCCCCGAAGCTTCGGTCACCGTCGATCCGTCGTCTCCCGGTCCTCCCCGACCCTGCCGGTAGCCTCACAAGATCCGCCGTGAGCTCCTCTTCATGTTCCCCCTCCTTCCGAGGCCTTCCCCCTCCTTTAACCACGTTAGCCGCCGGAGCCCGAAGGACCTCGTCGCCGGCCATGTCATTTCCGTCGTTGTGTTACCCAGCTCGTGAGGCCGAGCTCAGGAATGAGCTCCTCGAGCTCTATAGATGGCGTAGGGCCTCTCTCCCAGCTCGCTAGCCCCCTGCATCGGCACTTCCGTCAATGCCCGAGCCGCAGCCGCCGGTGACCTCACCGCCGGCAAGGATTCCGGTGACCACCGGGTCCAGCTCCACCCCCTTTAGATGCGTCGTTTCTCTAGCTCCCTGTAGATCTATTCTGCACCCAAAACCGACGGCCGTAGCGCTGTTTGGCTCTCTCCGGCGAGCCCTCCGCCGCGCCCGTGGTCGCTGCCGGCCATACTCCGGTGGGGGCCGACGTGGCCAAGCTAATCCAGCAGTTTAACTGCTTAATCTCTCGCTGACAGTGGGCCCAAGGCCAAGTCAACTCAGTTAAGGGGCTGGTCAGCGCGGGATTAACCACAGAGAGGCTGACCAGTGGGTCCCCCCTGTCAGGTTTGACCTGAACAGGTCGGCTGACCTGCTGATGTCAGGCTTACGCAATAAAGAAAATTTCCAGTATAGAAATAATTCCAGAAATGTTTAAAACTTCAAAAATTCATAGAAATTAATCTGTAACTCCAATGAAAATAATTTATATATGAAAAAGTATCAGAAAAATTCAAGGAATCTGAATATGCTATTTCCAGTCATGTTTGAAAAGGTTACAGAACCCAAACATGTAGATTAATGAATAAGTCAATTCTTATAAATATTTTATAAATGGAATATGGAAAATATTTAAATTTCTTTATAAATGACATGATCACACACTATTCTAATTACAAACCAACAACTTAACAAGTCATCCCATGCATGTTAACATCAAGTTAATCTGAGCATCAGGTCGAATCAATTAAAATGGTATCCGAGAATACGTCGTTTGAAGTGATATTTGAATTTGATTCAAATCAACTTCAAACCTAATATATGCTATCTATATTAGTTTATCACCTTGCATCCTCATGCCATGCTCATGTATCATCTTGATTGCATATGCTTGATATTGATTGTTGTCATTCCTTCCGGTAGGCTCCGCTTCCCCGGATTCCACCGAATATCCGTCTGACGGATATTGCCACTCCTCTGAGCAACAAGGCAAGCAACCATTTTGATCATCCCGATAAATCCCATGTTCTTCCTCCTGCACTTACTTATTGCATTAGGATCAAATTCATCAAATGCTTTTGCCACGTTAGCTGAACCCACTTCCTTTGCATGACCTATCCTTGTCCCAGTAAATAGCCGAACCTTGCAACCTAGCATACCTGGTAGTTGCTTGAGCCATGATGTGCCTTATCCTGCTATGCATGCTATGCTTAGAGTTGTGTATGGTCTGTCATCTGGGAGATGAACAGAATTGTGAGAATGTGTTCGGTCAGCAAAGGTGGTGTGTTGAACCTGATTTGGTAAAGGTACCGGTGAAAGGCTGTGTAGGAGTACATGGCCGGTTGTTTCATTGGAACCGTCCTTACGAACTGAGTTCCGTGTATGTAATCCAAGACTAGATACTACCACACGTTGGGATACTTAATTGACCCTCTCGACTTATTAATCGCTTAGTACTCGGTCCAGGAGTTGCAAGTAGTTTCTGGTGTTTATAGTCATGCTGGAGGCCGTGCATGGTGCTGACCTGAGAAGTGGGCTCTGATGCGGTAGGCAGTGGCACGGTGTACCAAGTGGCACCCGGATGGTGGGCTTGGGAACCCTGCACACATCGTTTGGGGACGTGGCGGAAACCTCGCCCGGACATTCGTGCGGGTTACCCTCAGATAGGCGAAAAACATGGACTAGGTACTAGTGTGGTTAATGGTCGTGGCCGACTCCCTCGCCGGGCTTCCGCTTGAAGGTTGCCGAGGTGCATGACGTGCACATGGCGATAAGTGGCAAGAGAGTGTGTGACAAAGTACCCCCCTGCAGGGTTATGATCTATTTCAATAGCCGCGTCCGCGGATATGGACTACTTGGAGACATATGTTGTTCATAGATAACTTAAATGGCTACTCATAAAAATTCTCAAGATAAGCGTGAGTGTCGTGGACGGCAATTCCGTATGGAGACGGAATGATTCCACGATGGTGTATTGTTGTGGTGTTAGTGGACTCGTGTGCGAGAAATCAAGTTGTCAAAATTATTTAAAAATGCAAGTTGTCTAGCCACGAGTCAAATGCTGGCTTTCCGCATGAAACCCCACAATACCTTGTTGATACATTCCATGAGTAGTTAGTTATCCTAAAGTCTTGCTGAGTACTTCCGTACTCATGTTTGCTTAATAAATGTTGCAGAGGTTCCTAATGACCCTAATGGAGGGTTCTTCATAGACATCGACGACGACGAGTAGCTGGTGTCCCAGCTACGATCTGGCCCTACGTTGGGTCTGTTGTGTAGTCAGGCCATGTGCCCCTTTAGTTGCACCTGTCTGTACTCAGACAGTTTTAAACTCTTCTGCTGGCTTGTAACTGAATGACTGCTATTGGGTCGTGAGACCCTTAATGTGTAATATTATGTGTGAGGCTCTTCCGAGACTCTTAAATAAAGCTTGTATGTTTATGGTTATGTTGTGATGCCATCGATGTATCTATACATATTGGTATGCCATGCGTACCTGTGTCGTACTTGATATGTATAGGGTTCGATTACCTAGTCGTGAACTTTAGTAGCACTCCTTACAAGGAAATGCCCTTTGTGATCCAACGAGCCTTGGTAGCTCGCTACTGCTCCGGACACATTGGTTGACCGGCATGTGTCCTTCTTAGCTGCTGTGTCTGTCCCCTTTGGGGAAATGTCACGCGATGTAATGGAGTCCTTGTAGCTTGCTACGACTCGTCTACACTCGCTGGTGACCGACACCTGCTTTGTTGGGTCATGTATGCCTATCCTTGTGCGGTACTGCCATTTTGGTTTACGACTAGACTTGTCGATCCGGGTTCTTTGACTTTGGAATGCTAGCGACACTATTGCATACGTGAGTCAAAAGACGCAAACGGTCCCGGCTAAGGTAAGGCTGCAGCCGTGGAGTTAACCGTTCGTGAGACCGCAAAGGGATGCGATGTGTTATAGGCTGGATTCCTATGGCTTAGGATCGGGGTCCCGCGAGCGTTGGTATCAGAGCCTGACTGACTGTAGGATTACTAAGCCAAACTGGTCGAAGTTGAGTCTAGAATTGCTTTAGTTATATATAAGGGAATTGTTTGTGGAAGGGAACGTAAGACTCTTGTTCTCTTCTCAAGATATTCTATTCTGGTCATCCTCGTCTTTTCTGCGGGAATTAAGGACTAGGTTACTCATCTTCTTCTAGGCTCGTGTTTCTGATCGGTAGATTATAGGACTACGGGTTAGGAGATATTTGGGTTTCTTTCATTCCTAGGGAAAAGGAAGTAAGTTCGATGATCAGAGAATTGAACTTGATAGTTGAGTGCTTACGCTATTCCATTTTGGGTTGTCTCAAAATTTGTTTTTGAGCATTTACAGTCGTTATGCTGCCCAATTTTACATTCAGAGCTCTAATGCTTTTGCATTACTCTCTATTTACAGATGCCTAGCCGTCCTTCTTGTCAGGTGGTACGTCTGACCAGGTGCATTGATGTGCCGGGTCATACGGCCATGCTGGTCAGGGTGATGTCGGTGTGCGGTTACCGCTGGTACCCCGAGTACACAGTGGAGGAACAGTACCGAGACTTCAACCACAGCCAGTATATCTGCACTGTTAGGGTATTTCCAGACTACCCTGGAGCTGAGGAGTCAATCCATTGGTCCTATGGGTTGGGAGTCACTGTTGACATGGCAGTACAAGATGTTGCCTATTCAATGCTGACCATTATGAGGGCAAGACATGCACTGCTGCAGAATTCAGAGTTCTGCTATGTTCCGGTCTCTCAGCCTGGTGAAGAGGGATACCTCAGTGGAGTCTATTTTGATTCTTCTATGGAGGATCCACTACTACAGTCCACTGTTGAGATGCTAGAGAACAGAGACAGGGATGCTCGTGCTCTCCGCATGGAGCTTTATGGTACCCATGCCCGTCTGTGGACGGCTTTGACGCAGCTGGCACCGGTAGTCCAGACAGGGTACGGAGATATGGAGATGCTGAACCCTGTTAGGACCCATCTTCCGGCCCACGTTGACTGGCCAACTATAGGAGGAGTCACCCCTCTTCGGGGACCCCTCTTACCACCAGTCAGGGGACCAAGGCCACATCCGTGTCCTTATGGATCCCAGGGATCTCAGGCTAGAGTGTTTCCTGATCCGCAGGTTGAGGTTCCAGGTCATGGAGGTAATCTCTATGAGATGTTCTATGCGGATGCCTAAGTTGTGAGCGGAAGGATAGTATGGTAGTAGCCGTATGTTCACAGTCGTGCGTGACTTGTGAAGTATGCCTGTGATGTGAAATGTATTCCGGAGGCCTAGATAAATAATGTATAGGAAGCTTGTAAGCCTCTGATGAGTAGTTTCATAATTTCAGTAGTTTGCTCTTCGGTTAAGGTTAAACTGAACTATGTAAGGGTGTGTATGAACCATGCTGTATATATAGCAGTTGCTTGTTACCATGCTGTTCGGATATTCATTTCCGCATTCCATGTGTTCAGTACAGTCTTAATCCATAGCTAGTATTGATATGATATTGGTCTAAGCTGTGAGTTTGTTTGTCAGCATGGTGTTCACCAGGTTGAACCGTGCCCCTGCTCATGAGCAAGGCGAGGGTAGTCAAGCGTCGACAGGAAGACCTGCCTCACCCGCCCTCTGTGGCGGAAGTTATGCTTGAGGCAGAGAGAAACAAAAGGGAGACCAACCGACTCTTAGAGCGTATTGAGCAGAATACAGCTCGTCAGCCTAGGAATGTTGCGGTGTCCCTTAACGACTTTGTGAAGCTGAATCCTCCGAAGTTTCATCATTCCGTCGATCCCCTCGACGCTGATGACTGGCTATGCAACATCGCACGCAAGATTCGCTCTGCGAATGTCTCTGAGGCCGACAAGGTGACCTTTGCGGCGTATTTCCTGGAAGGACCCGCCAATCTGTGGTGGGAGAACTTTGAAGCTATGCGTCCTGTTGAACTAGGAGCCAGATGGGCAGACTTCAGTGCAGCCTTTCGTCTGCACCATATTCCAGAGGGCCTAATGGACAGAAAGAGAGAGGAGTTATGTGCCTTCACTCAGGGCAAGTTGTCTGTGGATGCCTATAGCCGCGAGCTCGGTAACCTCGCCCGCTATGCAACAGAGGAGGTGTCTACTGACGCCAAGAAGCAAGCAAGATTCCGTAAGGGTCTGAGCCCTGAGCTTCGTCGTGATCTGCGCCTCCACGAGTGTGCAAGCTTTCAAGCCCTGGTCAACAAGGCGATCAGTGCCGAGACTGGTCATACTGACTTCGAGGCCACAAGGAAGCAGTCCCGTGACTTTGGCTCGTCTTCTGGTTCCGCGTTTCCCAAACGCAGGCTGTGGGTTCCGAACAGTTCTCTGCCGCCAAGATACACTCCGAGGCCATCCTGCGTGGCGCCTCAGACGAATCGGGCCAACCCTCCAGCAAAAGCTTATGGTGGTCCAGCAAGCAATGCTGCACCACGTGCCAACCAAGTGATATGCTACATGTGTGGAGAACCAGGGCACTATTCCCGTGAGTGTCCTCAAAATGTGGGTGCCAAGCAACCCGGAAAGTCCGTCGGGCAAGGCAAGTCGGGCAAAGCTTACTATGTGAAGCCTACTCCTGCACGTGGTCGTGTGAACTATGTCTGAGCAGAAGAAGCTGCAGAGGATCCCGACTTCATACTGGGTACGCTTCTTGTTAATCATCACCCAGCGTTTGTTCTCTTTGACACTGGGTCCTCTCATTCCTTCATTTCAGAAAGTTATGCACGGTTGCATAACATGTCTTTTTGTGATATGCCAATTCCATTGGTTGTCCAGACTCCAGGTAGTAAATGGCAAACCTCTAGGATAACCCATGACAATGAAATTCTAGTAGACAGGCTAGTTTTTCTAGCCTCATTGATAGCATTGAAATCTTCAGATATTAATATCATCTTGGGTATGGACTGGATGTCAGCTCACTATGCCAAGATTGATACTCATTCTAGAAATGTCCAGATTACCCATCCCTCGGGTGAGATAGTAAATGTCTCTACTCGAGTTGCCAAATGCCAACTCTATTCCTTAAATGCCAACCCTCTTCCGGAACTTGAAGACACTCCGGTAGTCCGTGACTTCCCGGATGTTTTTCCAGAGGAACTACCAGGAATTCCACCTGACAGAGATGTAGAGTTTGTGATAGATCTTGTTCCGGGAATTGTCCCAATAGCCAGAAGACCATATAAGATGGCACCCCTAGAGCTAGCCGAACTTAAAAAGCAACTAGATGAGGCCTTGAATAAAGGTTTCATTCGTCCTAGCTCTTCTCCTTGGGCTTTCCCTGTCCTCTTCGTTAAGAAGAAAGACGAAACGGATCGGATGGTTGTAGATTACCGATCAGTTAATCTGGTCACCATAAAGAACAAGAAGTATCCGCTCCCCAGGATCAACATCCTGTACAATCAGCTCGCTGGGTCCTCAGTCTTCTCCAAAATGGATTTGAGATTGGGATACCATCATATCAAGATCAAGAACGGGGACATTCCAAAAACGGCTTTTGTTTCTCGTTATGGCCAATACGAGTACACCGTCATGACGTTCGGTTTAACCAATGCCCCAGCCACCTTCTCTCGTCTAATGAATTCAATCTTCATGGAGTATTTGGATAAATTCGTCGTGGTATACCTCGATGATATTCTCATCTACTCGAAGAACGAACAAGAACATGACGAGCATCTAAGGCTGGTATTGCTGAAACTTCGAGAGCATCGCCTTTATGCCAAGTTTTCAAAATGTGAATTTTGGTTACCAGAAGTGACCTATCTAGGCCACGTAATCTCTGGTAAGGGTATTGCTGTCAATCCCGAGAGAGTTCAAGCTATCCTTGATTGGACTCAACCTGAATCGATTAAGCAAGTTAGGAGTTTTCTTGGTCTAGCGAGCTATTGTTGCCGCTTTGTCGAGAATTTCTCCAAGGTTGCAAAGCCTCTAACTGAACTCCTCAAGAAGGATAAAAAGTTTGAGTGGACACCGCAGTGTGAGCATAGTTTTCGGGAACTGAAAAGACGCCTGACTTCCGCACCTGTGTTGCTACCACCAGATTTTTCTAAGGACTTTGTTATCTATTGCGACGCCTCGCGACAAGGATTAGGTTGCATTCTCATGCAAGATCGTCATGTGATCGCATACGCATCTTGACAGTTGCGTCCACATGAGGATAATTATCCCACACATGACCTTGAGCTTGCAGCTGTGGTCCATGCACTAAAAACCTGGCGACATTACCTTCTGGGTAATCGTTGCGAAATTTTCACTTATCACTAAAGTCTGAAATATATTTTCACCTAGCCAGATTTGAATCTCAGGCAAAGACGGTGGGTTGAGTTGATCTCGGATTACGACTTAGGGATAACTTACACCCCGGGGAAGGCCAATGTTATGGCCGATGCACTAAGTCATAAATCTTATTGTAACAATTTGATGCTACAACACGGTCAACCACATCTCTATGAGGACTTTCGAAAGTTGAATCTTCATATTGTTCCTCAAGGATTCCTTTCTACCCTGTTGGCAAAGCCTACTCTTAGGGATCAAATCATAGCCGTGCAGGCTTATGATAAGGGTATATCCCGGATCAAGGAGAATATTGCTAGCGGGAAAGCTAGGGATTTCTCCATCAATGTGAAAGGTGTTGTGTTATTTCAGAACCGTTTAGTGGTTCCTAAGAGCAAACGTCTGCGGCAACTGATCCTTAGGGAGGCTCATGATTCTCCTCTCACCATTCATCCCGGTAGTACTAAGATGTATCAGGACCTACGCCAGAGGTTCTGGTGGACTAGGATGAAGAGAGAAATTGCTGAGTTCATTGCTAACTGTGACGTTTGTCGTCGAGTTAAGGAAGAACATCAAAGGCCTGCTGGCACTCTTCAACTCTAGCTATTCCTGAATGGAAATGGGATAAAGTTAGCATGGATTTCATTACCGGATTTCCCAATACCAAGAAAGGAAATAATGCTATCTTTTTGGTCATTGACCGTCTTTCCAAAGTAGCTCATTTTCTTCCCATTCGTGAGAGTATAACAGCTAGCCAGCTAGTGGAGTTGTATATCTCTCGAATAGTGTCTCTTCATATGGTGTTCCCCTGGAGATTAACTCGGACCATGGAAGTATCTTTACTTCTCGCTTCTGGGAAAGTTTTCAAAATGCCATGGGGACTCACTTATCTTTTAGCACTGCTTTCCACCCCCAATCAAGTGGTCAAGTAGAAAGAGTGAATCAAATCCTAGAAGATATGCTCCGAGCTTGTGTTATATCATTCGGTATGAATTGGGAGAAGTGCCTTCCATTCGCCGAATTCGCTTATAACAATAGCTATCAATCAAGCTTGGGCAAAGCCCCTTTTGAAGTTCTCTATGGACGAAGATGTCGAACACCTCTTAATTGGTCAGAAACCGGAGAGAGGCAACTCTTTGGCCCGGACATGATCCAGGATGCAGAAGAGCAGGTTCGCATTATTCGTGAAAAGTTGAAAACAGGCCTGTCTCGCCAAAAGAGCCAATATGATCGTCATCATAAGGCTGTGACCTTTGAAGTTGACGAGAAGGCTTACCTTCGGGTTACACCTTTGAAGGGTACCCATCGATTCGGTATCAAGGGCAAGTTGGCTCCTCGTTACATTGGTCCTTTTCGCATTCTTGCCAAACAAGGAGAAGTTGCCTACCAGTTGGAACTTCCTCCGCATCTTTCCAAGGTTCATGATATTTTCCACGTCTCGCAACTCAGGCGTTGCTTTTCGGATCCTATCCGTGAAGTGGACCACGAAACGCTTGATCTCCAAGATAACCTTTCATACCAAGAATACCCCGTGCGTATTCTTGATCAAGCTGAGCGTACCACTCGACGTCCAAACCTCGAGTTTCTTAAAGTTCAATGGTCAAATAAGAAACTTGGGAAAGAGAGGATCGTCTCCGACTTGAGTATCCTGCGTTATTCCCGACGACTTCTAAATCTCGGGACGAGATTCTTTTGAGTGGGGGTGAGTTGTCACATCCCTCACACCTTAAGCAAGTTAGCTTTGTGCTCATGTCTTGTTTGCATTGCATCTAAGAAATTTTCAACAAGAACAAAGCAAGTGGTGAAGGAAAACTCAAAACCCTAGCCACTTCTTTAAAAAAAGGAAATCTCAAACTAGTTAAAATCAATGAACCCAAAATGGCCTCAAGAAAAGTTCAAACTTTCGGATAAATCATGAAAGTATATAAGCAATGAAGAAAACCTTTTTCTTGACATTTTAAGCATTTTATTTAAGTGCAAAAAGCTACTGGTTTTAAGTTTTAAATTTGAAATCAGAAACTTTAAACTTTCCAAAATGTTGAAAACTTTAGGAATCGTTGGATATATTTCAACAAATATTCTGGTATGTTTAAAATAGTTTTTACAAACTATTTGGGAGCTGAAATAAATAGCAAGTTATTGAAATAGAAAAATAGAGTCAAATCAAAAAAACAAAATAGAGAGAAAGGAAAACCCTTACCTGTCGCCGGCCTAGCCCACCAGGGGCTCCCCGGTCATCTTCCTCCTCCTGCCAGTGGGCAGGGGAGAAGATGAGCACGGCGGCCGAGCCGGCCACCTCCTGCCTGCCTGCCCGCTGCTGGAGGCCTCCAGGAGCTCCAGCGCGACGCCCGCGTCTTCTTATCCTCCTCCCCGCGGCTCTATCCTCTCCCCTAGGCCTCTCGATCCCCTTCCCCTCTAGGATCTCTCTCTCCCCGAAGCTCCGGTCACCATCGATCCGTCGTCTCCCGGTCCTCCCTGACCCTGCCGGCAGCCTCACAAGATCCGCCGTGAGCTCCTCTTCTTGTTCCCCCTCCTTCCGAGGCCTTCCCCTTCCTTTAACCACGTTATCCCCTGGAGCCCGAAGGACCTCGTCGCCGGCCATGTCATTGCCGTCGTTGTGGTACCCAGCTCGCGAGGCCGAGCTCAGGAATGAGCTCCTTGAGCTCTGTAGATGGCGCCGGGCCTCTCTCCCAGCTCGCTAGCCCCCTGCATCGGCACTTCCGTTGATGCCCGAGCCACAGCCACCGCTGACCTCAACGCTGGCAAGGATTCCGGTGACCACCGGGTCCAGCTCCACCCCCTTTAGATGCGGCATTTCTCTAGCTGCATGTAGCTCTATTCTGCACCCAAAACCGACGGCCGTAGTGCTGTTTGGCTCTCTCCGGCGAGCCCTCCGTCGCGCCCGTGGTCGCCGCCGGCCATACTCCGGTGGGGGCCGACGTGGCCAAGCTAATCCAGCAGTTTAACTTCTTAATCTCTCGCTGACAGTGGCCCCAAGGCCAAGTCAACTCAGTTAAGGGGCTGGTCAGCGCGGGATTAACCCCAGAGAGGCCGAACAGTGGGTCCCCCCTGTCAGGTTTGACCTGAACAGGTCGGCTGACCTGCTGATGTCAGGCTGACGCAATAAAGAGAATTTCCAGTATATAAATAATTCCAGAAATGTTTAAAACTTCAAAAATGCATAGAAATTAATCAGTAACTCCAATGAAAATAATTTATATATGAAAAAGTATCGAAAAAATTCAAGGAATCTGAACATGCTATTTCCAGTCATGTTTGAAAAGGTTACATAACTCAAACATGTAGATTAATGAATAAGTCAATTCTTATAAATATTTTATAAATGGAATATGGAAAATATTTAAATTTCTTTATGAATGACATGATCACACAATATTGTAATTACAAACCAGCAACTTAACATGTCATCCCATGCATGCTAACATCAAGTTAATCTGAGCATCAGGTCGAATCAATTAAAATGGTATCCGAGAATACCTCGTTTGAAGTGATATTTGAATTTGATTCAAATCAACTTCAAACCTAATATATGCTATCTATATTAGTTTATCACCTTGCATCCTCATGCCATGCTCATGCATCATCTTGATTGCATATGCTTGATATTGATTGTTGTCATTCCTTCCGGTAGGCTCCCCTCCCCCGGATTCCACCGAATATCCGTCTGACGGATATTGTCACTCCTCTGAGCAACAAGGCAAGCAACCATTTTGATCATTCCGATAAATCCCATGTTCTTGCTCCTGCACTTACTTATTGCATTAGGATCAAATGCTTCAAATGCTTTTGCCACGTTAGCTGAACCCACTTCCTTTGCATGACCTATCCTTGTCACAGTAAATAGCCGAACCTTGCAACCTAGCATACATGGTAGTTGCTTGAGCCATGATGTGCCTTATCCTGCTATGCATGCTATGCTTAGAGTTGTGTATGGTCTATCATCTTGGAGATGAACAGAATTGTGAGAATGTGTTCGGTAAGCAAAGGTGGTGTGTTGAACCTGATTTGGTAAAGGTACCGGTGAAAGGCTGTGTAGGAGTACATGGTCGGTTGATTCATTGGAACCGTCCTTAGGAACTGAGTTCCGTGTATGTAATCCAAGACTAGATACTACCACACGTTGGGATACTTAATTGACCCTCTCGACTTATTAATCGCTTAGTACTCGGTCCAGGAGTTGCAAGTAGTTTCTGGTGTTTATAGTCATGCTGGAGGCCGTGCATGGTGCTGACCTGAGAGGTGGGCTGTGATGCGGTAGGCAGTGTCACGGTGTACCAAGTGGCACCCGGTTGGTGGGCTTGGGAACCCTGCGCACATCGTTTGGCGCCGTGGCGGAAACCTCGGCCGGACTTCCGTGCGGGTTACCCTCAGATAGGCGATAAACCTGGACTAGGTACTAGTGTGGTTAACAGTCGTGGCCGACTCCCTCGCCGGGCTTCTGCTTTAAGGTTGCCGAGGTGCATGACGTGCACATGGCGATAAGTGGCGAGAGCGTGTCTGACGAAGTACCCCCCTGTAGGGTTATGATCTATTCGAATAGCCGCGTCCGCGGATATGGACTACTTGGAGACATATGTTGTTCATAGATAACTTAAATGGCTACTCATAAAAATTGTCAAGATAAGCGTGAGCGTCGTGGACGGCAATTCCGTATGGAGACGGAATGATTCCACGATGGTGTATTGTTGTGGTGTTAGTGGACTCGTGTGCGAGAAATCAAGTTGTCAAAATTATTTAAAAATGCAAGTTGTCTAGCCACGAGTCAAATGCTGGCTTTCCGCATGAAACCCCACAATACCTTGTTGATACATTGCATGAGTAGTTAGTTATCCTAAAGTCTTGCTGAGTACTTCTGTACTCATGTTTGCTTAATAAATGTTGGAGAGGTTGCTAATGACCCTAATGGAGGGTTCTTCATAGACATCGACGACGACGAGTAGCTGGTGTCCCAGCTACGATCTGGCCCTACGTTTGGTTTGTAGTATAGTCAGGCCATGTGCCCCTTTAGTTGCACCTGTCTGTACTCAGACAGTTTTAAACTCTTCCGCTGGCTTGTAACTGAATGACTGCTATTGGGTCATGAGACCCTTAATGTGTAATATTATGTGTGAGGCTCTTCCGAGCCTCTTAAATAAAGCTTGTATGTTTATGGTTATGTTGTGATGCCATCGATGTATCTATACATATTGGTATGCCATGCGTACGTGTGTCGTATTTGATATGTATGGGGTTCGATTACCTAGTCGTGAACTTTAGTAGCACTCCTTATAAGGAAATGCCCCTTTGTGATCCAACGAGCCATGGTAGCTCGCTACTGCTCCGGACACATTGGTTGACCGGCATGTGTCCTTCTTAGCTGCTGTATTTGTCCCCTTTGGGGAAATGTGACGCGATGTAATGGAGTCCTTGTAGCTTGCTACGACTCGTCTACACTCGCTGGTGACCGACACCTGCTTTGTCCTTGTGCGGTACTGCCATTTTGGTTTATGACTAGACTTGTCGATCCGGGTTCTTTGACATTGGAATGCTAGCGACACTATTGCATACGTGAGTCAAAAGACGCAAACGGTCCCAGCTAACGTAAGGTTGCAGCCGTGGAGTTAATCGTGCGCGAGACCGCAAAGGGATGCGATGTGTTACAGGCTGGATTCCTATGGCTTAGGATCGGGGTACCGAAAATATCTCACATAAAACCCTTTGATTGCTCCTCCTAGTGTAGCACCTTCTATAACACGTAGCTTTTCAGCGTACGACATGTACACATGAGTATGAACAAACTATGGGGTGTAAGGAGGGTGAAGATGGCCCCTCACTACGGAAACACTTCGTTGTCTTGAAGTTCTACCAGGATAGTCCTGAGCTCGAAGCACAAGCACCAAAATATGAACAAGAATCACATGGAGATGTGATCGACAAGTTATCACACCGGTTGAAGTTCACGTCATCAGTGATGCACACATCAGTGGCGGTGAATGATATATGGGTCTTAAATCACTCAAGATCAATCATGAGAGATATTTATTTGAATGAAGCACAATCATGCATTAAATAAGTTTATTCACTAGTGCAATTAATTGTGAAAATTGTCAATGTGGAGTTTGCATTATAGTTGTAGAATACTGGTTCATGCTTCCATATTTCTTCTTGAAATTTATTAGCTTTTTTGTTATCTACTTAAATATATCCTATTGGTAAACATAATGAAAGGATCATCCTCTAGAGTGTCGAGAAGGATTTTTTTTCTATTGCATGCTTACAGTACTCTCCTACAAATGATGTGGATGATGAGACTCACACCCTTCGATCCAAAAGGCTAGGGTCCTATTATAGTCTCCTTACTTCCGAGAAACCCAAACTTCAAAACATTTTGCATAGTCAAGTGATACTCTTCAAACTGGAATTTTTTTCACAAATAAACAAAAGGCTAAAAGATATGTGATATCTAAAGAAGTGTTTGCTTACAAATTCTTAGTCAAGTGCTCAACTACATTTATGACCAAAATGCATAGGATCTGGAAGAAAGTCCGTCATGTGTTGATGGTGGGACCTTAAAGAGAATGAACAATTCTCAAGGATATAGTGATACTTACATGCCTAGGGAAGTTCGTGGCTCACAAACTCTTAATGTTGGGTACTTTTCCTGTGAGTAGGAGTAATATTGAAAGTAAAACTATAAAAGTATAAAATGCAGAAAGACAGTAGATTGGATTGTCCATCTCATGTATGAATATCATAAAAGTTATAATATCTAGAGAAAGATGATCAAGTAAGTGTAATTCTTGGGAATTGTGATTACAATGTAGATCATTAATTGTTTGGGATTTTGGTTAAAATTTTATCACAAGGATACCAATTTGATTGCATTCTATTGTAACTCGATGCAATAACTACTACGGCCTAAAATTACTACCAAAAAACAAGCTTAACATATGTGTTGGGAACTGTGTAAAAGTTACGATACTTTCCATCAAAATATTATCTCTGTATTTATTTTCATAATTCATCTGAGTTTGTAACTCTATCCCCTTGCACATAAGTTGCAAGGTTGTTGTTCAAAAGAGAACAATAGTTTTTCGATGTTATAAATAAAAGGTCATACTCCTATTGTGAACAGGTGGTATATTATGAATATTGATGATAAAATTCAACATCTATAATACTAACAAAATTTCGCAAGACTAAAAGAATAACACATATATCTGGGACTTCATTTAGTCACAATGTTTAAACCCTCATCGAGAAATTCCATACTGATGGATTTTGATGTCATATGATTATGAATCATATAACACTTGCAACTTTCATCCAAATATTGAAGTAAACTAACATACCGTTCACATGCCATAAAGAACAAGCAACTAAATATTTGGAAACATACATACTAGTGAGTGCAACCCAATCAGTGTTGTTACAAGCAGTGGATTTATTCGCAAGAATGACTCAAGTAGATGCTCATATTTAGTTAATCTGACGTAAAGTTGGATCATTTCAAAAATTTCAAAAGGTTTTCAGAATTAATTAAAATAGTACTGTGACAAGAAAAATATGTTTCTACAATTACATCGTGTAGAAGAATATTTGAGTTACAAGTCTAGCGGGTGTCTTATCACGTGCGAAAATAATTTTATAAGTTGCACCTATGGAACCATTACTAAGAGTATAATGTTTTGAGTAAATGTAATCAAACTATGTGTGACATGCTTAGATCAAAGCTGATATTAGTCAATTTGGCATTATAATTTTCAATGTGATGCTTTGAGATTGTGGCTTCTACACTAAAAAGAGCATCATCAAATTTGCTGAAATGAAGCCATGTAAGATATGATATGATATGGTATGGTATGCCAAACCATTTAGTCTTTTCTTAACATCTGGCAATACGAGACATAAGCTAAAAGCTCATGCATTTATATCCCAAAGTTAGATAAGTGCTACTTTGTAGATTATCCCAAATGGTTGAGTATTCCTATTTCATTGCGCCAAGGTAAAGTGTTTTGTCACAAAATGGAGTAAATTTTAAAAACAATATTTTTTTGCAAAAATTGAGTGGGAGGACACTCCAACTTGATGATATTATAGAATCTTTGTCATCAGATCAACAAAACGAAATGCTGGAAGTAGTTCCACAATTTGGTATTACAACTGATAGGAAAGCCTCTACATTAGATATATATACTTCACACGAACTCGCATCTGAACAATATGGGTTAGACAAAACTCATACAAACCTATGTGCTATGTAGGCGAGATATTGCTGAACAAACAATGAACCTATAATACACAAAGAAGCTTTGATGGTCACTGACTCCGGATATGGCTACATGCCAGAGTAATCTAAGATAGTATCCATATACTTCAATTAACTTTAGGACTTGATGAACCCTTCCGAAGACTTAGAATCTAACATCTAGTAATGGATCTGTAAACTAACAAAGTAAAAAAAATATGAAGCTTGATAACCCACAAGCATACGGGATCAGTTGTAGTCTTTTCGATAAATAAGAGTTTCGAACCCAATAAGTATTCTGTCAAGTTCTATTGATAACCAATACAAATCTACACACACTAACGTTCACTTTACCTAGAACAAGTAACACTAGAAGTATTTTTCAAGATAAAAAATAATTAATTGTTTTAGTAGAGAGATTTTAGAGAACAATGAGAAGGATGTGTCCCGAGGAAATTGATAACTAGACCGAAAATCATTATTGCATTTTTATGTGTGAGAGAGGTATAATGTAACATACTTTCTGGTCTTGGATCACATGCACTTCTGATTGGAAGACGAGGAAGCAACTGCAACTACTAAAGCTCATTAAAGTAAACCCAACCATAACACTAAGTAACAAGCCCCCTTTAATTCCATATGCAACAACTTGCAAATCCTGGTTTGAGTTTTTGTCGCTTGCGCAACCCTGACAATAAGCAAATCATGAACATTTTGCAACACCCTACAGCGGAAACCTCACATGCTTGTGCGACATAGAGGGAACCATAGGACATCACCAAAATAAGACATGCAACTCAAACCAATCATGATCCCCAATCAAACCACAGGACAAAAAGGATATACTGAAACTTCATAGAGGTGCAACACATCATTGGATAATAATATATATTAAAGCGCCATTTTCAAGTGTAGATTACAACGGATATAGAGAGGTTACACCACTTCATGGAGGAAAAAAAATTAGTAATGAAGGCAACAAAGTTGTTGATTTAGATCGCCATCATGATGGTTCCCCCGGCACTGCCCCGGCGCGACCATGAGAGAGTGGGAGACAGCCCCCTCCTTGTTCTTCTTGCTTGGACTTCCCACTAGATGGGAGAAGAATACCCCGTGTGGGTGCACTAGAGACTGGGGTCCCTTGTGCCCTATACTTGTGCACAGGCATTGGCAATGCCCCTGAAAGCAATACACAGGGAAGAATAGCACAAAGGCAATCCAAGACCCGCCAAGTCCATGCCCTTCCATCTCTCCAGGGGCGTGGAGTATAAGGGCTCCAGATGCAAGGCCCCAGCAAGCCCTCCTTGCCCGGAAGATTCCCAAGACCCCGGCAAGCCCACTTCACCGGGAAGACTCCCGAAGATTTGGCATGACCCCAGCAAGCCTCCCTTGTCGGTAAGGCTCGCACAGACTGGCGAGGCCCCCGACAAGCCCTCCTTGCTGAGAAAGTGTTCGAACCCCCGGCAAGCCCTCCTTGCCAGGAAGGTGACCAAGTCATCCGACGGAGACTCCAGGCCAGCTTGCGGCAGGTTAGGGGTCTGACAAGGCATTTACTGCCCCTGACACCACCGAAGAAGAAGAGCGGTGAACACTGTTCACTCTGCACCCCGTGAGCACACTGTTGGTGACCACTTTGCCTATAAAAGGAGGCCCAAGGATCATTCATAGGGGTTGGAGTTTTTTGGGATCGGAGACTCCCTAATCACCTGCAAAGTTACTGTAGCAGATCACCCTATAGTAAGCACATAATACAAACTAAGCAAGAGTATGGTTTTACGCGCCAAGCGGCCCGAACCTGGGTAAAAGACCTTGCCGGTGTTGCTCGCAAGCTCCGCTCTCAACGCCGTACCTCTCTCTCCCCACCGATCGATCAAGGGACTCCTCAAGTTTCCCATAGGTTTTAGTTTCCCGGACACCCCCTCTTGTCCTAGGCAGCCAAGGCCACCGAGGGGCAAGAGCCCCTCTATATTGGACCTCTCTTTCTATGTGTGTGTGTGTGTTTATGTTTGTGTGTGTATGTGTGTGTGTGTGTGTGTGTTTGTGTGTGTGTGGGTGTGCTTTCCTCTCTGTTTCATGGCCTGGGTTTCTGGTCGAACATCATCTCTTTTATAGACAGAGATCCATAACTCCAATCTGGCTATTTCACACTATTTTTTCCTAATATTACCTCCCTTGTGCCGAAATTACACATCCAAGCGACCTACTAGGAGACCACACGTGCATCTAGAAGTGTTCATGCCGAGCTACACCAACTCTTATTCCGTTGTATATCAAAGTTGGTGACAATCAGATAAAAACCTCTATTGCATCTTCATAGTGTTCTTGGATTGTGATTTTTAGTGCAAAAATATTTCTACGTTTCCTAACAACTTTTATTTACTCCTTTAATATGAATATTACGAAACACAAGCTTGCATACCAAAAATGGGTATGGTGAATGATGACGTTAACAAGTTGTCCACGAAGTTGTTTCAGTACGGATATGGACGTCATATGATTTTCTTTAAAACATTCTTAAGAAAAACTGAACTTTATCTATCAATATATTTGGTTCCGTTGTGATTTGTAATTTGGTTGAAAGACCCCTCTTATATTCATTCGTTAAGTTTGACTCTTTGGAGTTGTTGTGTATACTTGGTGCTTATGCAGATTCTCTCATGAATTGTGTTGTGATACTGTTCCACCCGCATAGTGCGATGTTGTGATTGGTGGGCGTTCTATGAACAATACTTTACAGTTGGTAGTGGAGGTGCTAGATCCATGGAGTTTTAGGCGTTATAAGTGTTATTAGTGCATGGTTTTGATACCTAAGTCCACTTCATTGTAAATGGTAGCGGATCAATGGGTCTAGTTTGCATGTAGGATAACCTCGCTATCAATTGTTCTTGAGTGTAGCATGTCCAACCTATTTTGACTTGTGTTGGATAGATCTAAATAGAACTTTCATGTATTCCTTGTCTATATCTATATTGATCCCCATCTCTTTTACGTAGCTTTACAAGTCTCTATCTTGGTCATTGAAACTTAGGATCTCTCATAGACATGACGTCTGCTTGACGGTTAATCTAGTGAAACATGTTGCCTCGATGCTTGTCTCGTCTTCCTTTTTGGCTTCAAATGCTAAAACACAATAGTATCCTGAATGAAGGATGTCAAGCTCGTCCTGATGCAATAAATCCCGATTGAGTTGGCTCAAGAAGATACAGATAGAACAAGAAAATTCATTACAGTTGTATCCTAACTCTTCCCTTTTACCTTGTCGTGAATACTAGGACTAGATCCATGTCAGGTGTGGTCGAATTGTAACAGCTAAGGGTAGTACTCGAATTAGAATAGTTGTTATTTTTTTCTTGCATCATCATTTCATCATGCCATCATGTCATCATGCTTTAATCTTCAACTTAGGGTCACTAAGCCCCGAAAATACACAGATGAACATAGTTCCACGGACACCCACCTGAATAAAAAAATTCTGGGATATCTATCTTGGACTACCATTATATTTGTGTATTAAATTTTGCGAAGGAATGACACCAGGGTGTCATGTAGTGAAAAAATACAATCTGACCTTACTATTGCTTCAGAAATGGTTTTGAATATAGCTTTAGTTTTTTCATTTTTGCCCATAATGCCATGGGTGTCATTTCTTTGTGAAACTTCATGTGTGAGTGAATGGTTAACCATGTATGTTACAAAAAACATATTTGTTTTTATTTTTTTTCCATATTTATAAATTTTACTATTCATAACATCTGCATTTGGAATCGTGTTCCAAAAATTCCCGTCCCACTAAACCCTCAATACTGAAAATCTTATAACTCTCAAGTGAGATGACTTGAATCAGAACTTCCAAAAACTATTCCATATGTCGCTTTATAGGGGCAATGGCTAGTGATGTGCATCAACTAACGAGAAACATGGAAACCTGTGAAAATCTTGTTAAAATCGATAGAATATCAAACACTAAAATATTTTAGACTGATATCATTACATGGCAATAATTTTGGGATAAATCAGCTAGAGCTCAAAGCAAGCAAGACACAAGTACATATTTTATTGTATTACCAAATAATTTGATAGAATCTCTCGAAGGGTTGGGCCGCATAGGTGCTGCTAGCACTTGGCCCGCTACAACGCCTGAATCTGTTGTTCACATGCACTGCCTGGGCCTTGTAGTCTTGGTGGGACTGCCACATTGGGAGTACGTGTTGGCAGCTCCTTCTCGCCAAGGAGTTGATGTTTCTCCTAGACGTTGCCATGGAGTCACGCCTCCTCTCTAATGATGAGTTGTTGCTTCGTGTTGAATTGAAACTCAAGGTCCTTGGTCATGCATCTCTTGAGCGCACTATTGTGCGGCAGCGCTCTAGGCAACGCGAACATGTCGTTTTCTCACTCCCATTCTTGCCATTAGCACCATTCAAATCATATGGCAGCTCTCGCTCGGGAAGGCATCATGATTGTTGAGTATGAGGCCAAGGAAGAGATGTTGTTTGACTTCTTCAATGGGTTATTTGGATTTAATGTTCCACGCGATCATGATATTGATCTCAGTTTCCTTAGCATGGCCTCCTTCGACATTCAGGAGCTCGAGGTGCTTGCTACTTGTAAACTGCGTTTGGATTTTCCCCGAAGAGGAGTGGAGATACAACATAGTATCGATAAGTATTTTCCTCGGTGAGAACCAAGATTATCCAACCAATAGGAGGACCATGCAAACGCCCGTCTTCAGCACCGGCGCCCGAAATAACACACACTTGCACCCAACGCGGGCAAAAGGGTTGTCAATCCCCTTGAACTCGTTACTTGCAAAATATAAGTAGTGATAGGTAGATAATATAAATATAATGTAAATATGAAGTAAAATTATACTCCCTCTGTCTCAAATTAAGTGACTCAACTTTGTACTAACTTTAGTAATAAATTAGTACAAAGTTGAGTCAGTTAATTTGGGATTGAGGGAGTAGAATGTAAATAACAAAAATATTTTTAGTGTTTTTGGAGTTTAATTTGTAGAGACCCGGGGCCATAGTTTTGCTTGAGGCTTCTCTCTTGTAGAAAGCGTATGGTGGGTAAAAATTATTGTTCGGAATTGAAAGAAAAGCTGATAGTCATGCAATATTTAATCATCTCAATGATCACACATATAGGCATCACGTTCGTAAGCAAGTAGACCAACTCCAGCGTGCATCTACTACATTAATCCACTCATCGACCACTATCTAGCATGTATCTACAGTATTAAGTAAAATTGAGTAACACTTTAAGCAAGATGACATGATGTAGAGAATGTAAATCCAAATAATATGAATAAAGCCCCATCATTTTATCCTTAATGGCAGCAATAGAAATACATGGCATGTCCCCTTCCGACACTTGGATTGAGCACCACAAGATTGAAGCCATTACAACGCGCAACTCCCAATCAATCTAGTTGGTCAAACCAAATCATCAGATCAAAGAGATATACAAAGCTATAATAATCATGCATATATATATAAAGTACCAACAAAGACTCAACATAATTTCATGAATAACCTGAACATAAACGAATAATTCATTGGACCCCAACAAAGAGACCGCATAAGAGTGATTACATAAGATAGATAACCGCGGTAATCACGGGGATCTTGGCAACAAAGAACATATAGAGAGATATATTGCTAGCTAAGTACTGAGTACGGACTCATAGGTCTGTGGTAAACTACTCACACATCACCATGGAAGTAGCAAAGTTGACGTAGAGGCCCTCCTTGATCGATCCCCCATCCGACACAGCACCGGAATGGGGCTCCAGATGGGCACACGGCGGAACAGAAGCTTCCGGCGGAGGAAAAATTGTTTTGGGAGTCCCTTTAGTTTTTTCCCAATGTATGTGAATTTATAGTGAAGTGATCAAGGCCATCGGAGTTGGGAAGTGGCCCCAAGCCATCAGGGTGCGCCCTATTGGCTTGCAGGCATCCCGTGTGCCCTCTAGTCTCCTTCTAAAGCTCCTAGGCTTTAATTTTTTGTCCAAAAAAGTAATGAAAAAGTTTTGGGGCATTTGGACTTTGATTGGTACATAGTTCGTGAAAAGCCAAAAACATGCAGAAAACAACAACTGGCAATGGGCACTGGGTGAATAGGTTAGTTCTCAAAAATGATATAAAACATCATGTAAATGCTTATAAAACATCCTAGATTGATAAAATAATAGCATGGAACAATCAAAACTTATAGATATGTCAGAGATGTATCAGTGCTCTTCACCAAAAATGAGTAGTGGGTCGCCATCAAGGATCTCCTACCTGACAAAGTGCAAGTCTGCGATGATTTTCCCAGCCGTTTGTACCAACCAGTTTGGGCAATTCTCAAGGATGATATCAAGAGTATTGTTCACCACCTCTACTCCTTGAACTCGTGTGGTATGAGGTAGATCAACAATGATTTAAGTTCCTTCTCCCTAATAAGGTTGCATCAATAAAGCTTAATGATTTCTGACCCAGCTGCCTCACACAAAGTTTCAGAAAATTATTCTCCAAGCAACTTGCCGTACAGGTCTCGCCACGCTTGCATGAGCTTGTCGCGGCCAACCAGTCTACCTTCGAGTGATGTATCATCCATGACAAATTCATATGGTCCACCTCACAACTCTTGCCCTGCACATTCAACGCATCCCGTCCATCCTACTCAAGGTTGACATCTCCAAGGACTTCGGCAAAGTCTCTTGGCCATTTTTGCTACGTGCTCCGACATATTAGCTTTGCCGCGCACTTCTATTGAGTGGATCTACACCACCATCTCCTTGTCGACCTCCACGATTCTTTGAAACGCCATCACGAGTAGGCTTCTTTTTCATCGGCAAGGGTTCCGACAGGCAACCCCTATCCCCTCTTCTCTTCCTTCTAGTCATGGAGGTGCTCAACAACATGTTGGATCTTGCTGATGAGTCAATGATGATCCCCCTCTATCGTGTCGTGGTGCTCGCTTTCGCACATCTATGTACGCGGACGATGTTG
Source organism: Hordeum vulgare subsp. vulgare (assembly GCF_904849725.1). Lineage (NCBI taxonomy): Eukaryota > Viridiplantae > Streptophyta > Magnoliopsida > Poales > Poaceae > Hordeum > Hordeum vulgare. The sequence goes on along the minus strand of NC_058520.1, from coordinate 217,374,083 downwards.
TCATCTTCGTTCACCCCTTAGAGCAAGACCTTGTGTTGTTCAAGACGCTTTAGATTAATTTGGTAGAGCATCCCAGTTGCATACCAATTTTGAAAAGTGTTCACTCTCCCCCATTCGCGGTTCACCGGAGCACTTGACAAGAGCTGTGTTGCAGATCTGCGTTGTGCAGCCCTTCCCTGCACCTACCTTGAGTTTCTGCTATCCTACAAAGGGATGCCAAGGGCTTTCCCGCAACCATAGATCAACAAGGTCTTTGTCAAGTTTCCGCCTTGGATCGTCGGCATGATTTCTAATGTTGGTCGCCTCTGTTAAGCTTCATGCACTAGAAAATGTAACGAAAAGTCTGAATTGATGGAAAGGGCTAGTGCAATCCACATATACTGTCACCCCCTATCACGTGTGATGGCGAAGACAAGTCAACATGTGCAACCGGAAGAGAGAGAAGGAACACCATACTTACGGATGACTCAAGAGGCCTCTACGTGGACACAAAGTGGGTCCCAACTATATTTTAAATAAATTGTGAAATCTAGGCCTTGAACTCTAGACCTTAGCCCTGATACCATGTTAACATCATGCACTAGCCAACGCAACCAAAAATCCGAACAGATGGAAAGGGCTAGTGTAATCCACATATATTGTAACAACCTCGTTCTGACCCGTTCGGTTCTGACCCCCATCCTGGTCTACCACATGATTGTAATGCAGTTACATTTGGCTGCTCCAAGCCTTCGAGAAGTGCATCCTCTCTTTGTCTAGGAATGGGCTAAACATCGTCAAGGGTGGTCATGGCCTCGTCACACAGGAGCAATTGTGTCTCCCAAACGAGTACGACAGTCTAGGCATCCTCAACTTCAAGACCCTTGGATTCGCCTTCTATGCTCGTTGGCTCTGGCAGCTTCGTAGCAGTAACCAATGATGAGCAGGAATACAATCTGAAACTTAAGAGGAGGTTCAAACAATGTTCGATTCATCCATCTGGAATGTTGTGGTTGATGGTAGCGACATACTCTTTCGGGCAGACTCCTAGCACCATGGGAAATCCATCAGGTATGCCGCTCCTAACATGTACGTTGTTGTTATTGACCACACCTGCGACTCACGGACGGTCACAGTGGCCTGGTCAAATCACATATGGATTCATGACATCTCTGGAGCTGACCGTGCACAACGTTGTCCAATTCCACGTGCTCCTGGATTCCTTGCAAGGATTGGAACTCGCCGTAGACGCCCCCATAAGATCACCTAGAAGTGGACCGCATTAGTTGGGTACTCTGCCCATTCTTCCTAAGAGACCTTCTTCTATGACCTCAAGTTCTTCCCTGTGGCAAACGTAGGCTCCACACAAGTGCATGATGCACATTTAGCTCGCCATGCGACACCGCATATGGACTGTTGATCGCATGCACTGGCATGGCAATATATCACACACCACGCGCCCCTTGTGCTACCTGATGGAGATATGCCATGATGCAATCATGTATGATGATATTTCCTATGTGTTTATGAATAAAGATAGTCCTTGGACATATCAATGATGTGCATCGACAAGTACGTGACTTGTTTGTGAGACTATGCATTGTATGATGAGTGTCCTAAATGGTCCCTACCCGAAAGGGTTGTGTGGACATGCAACCAATCAGAGTAGCATATGACACAATGGATGGTCCGGTCTCACTGACCATGTAGCATTGGATGCTAGCTAGATAATAAGGAATTTGAAAGATCTGGTCCGGTTCGATGTAGTCTGATCCGAGTCGAGATAAGGTCTGAGTTGGACAGACCTAACTATGAGACACAACGATAGGTCATCTGCGAGTCTCTAGTACAACATACGTTCTATTTGCTAAGACCTGAGCTGGCGCATGTACTCAGGATGATGACAAACTTGCCTTGGACCAAACAAACGCTACTGTGTGTCTGGGTAGTTACAAAGGTAGGTTTCAGGCTTGTCTAGATCCATGTTGCGAGACATGGTCGAGCAAGATGGGATTTCCCCTTCCGATCAGGAGAGATATACTCTGGGGCCCTCGGGTGATCTGACCTGGATAAGCATGGCCATGTGATGAGGATTATGAGATAATCCAAATGTTGGTCGGATTCAACGGAATGACAAAGAGGTTGTGCTGCAACAAGGATGACCATTTCGCCTTGTGCATGAAAACATATATCGTGTGGCAAAGGGATACAAAGTAGGAAGTATAGGTTCCCCTAACCAACCTCATGGGACACTTGGAGTCACCACGCTTTGCTAGAGGTTGCTACCGACAAGCCGAGTCGGATGTGATCTGCTTCGCGACCAAGTGAACAAGAACCTAAGGGGTTGCACACTTAAGGGAAGGAACACATCGGCTTTAGGATCCGTGTGTGGCCCAAGAGTTGAGCCCGTGTCGGATGCCTATATATAGTGGAGGTGCGGCACACTTATTCAGTGGATTGCTTTGGTGCTCTCATTAGGGCTTTGCTTGTGTTACAACTAGCCACCTCCACTCTCCGTCGTCGGCTATGTGATCCGGACCTAGCAGTGTGCCGCACGGTGTTTCTCCTGCATGGGGGATACCATTACACGAGACGCAATTGCGCTGCTCCAAAGAACGTGTACGTGGGACCCGATGACCGGCTGTTCGCTGGAGAGGATCTGGCGTCCGATTGTTTGCGAGGGTGATCGGACAAGGAGGAGACGGACCATGCGGACGCGCTGCCCCAACTCTACTTGTGTTGGATGGCACTACGTGTCTAGTGCTAACGATATGTGATCCATCTCCGTAGCATGTTCTTTGTTGTTCTACATGTAGGAAAATTTAATTCGCGTGCGATGCTCCTACAATAGAACCCAGCACTGGTATCAGAGCCTCTGCTAGTGGTTTTGGTTTCATATTGGATGCATAATTGATATGTGGAGGCGGCACATGAGATCCGTCATCACTCTTGAGATCGGCTATTTGCACGGCTGATTAGAACAACTACACATCATGATCGTTGAGGCCATGTTTTCTATCAATCGCAATCAATGATGTCAGGCCATGACCTACACCTACCTATATTTTTCTTCCATCGGGGTTAACAGTGAAACATAAATCCGTATCGGTTTCACAATGATTGATAAGATTAGTGAGATCACAAAATTCGGCGTGATCGAACCCCGCCCGCTAACTGGCTAGTGAGACCACCGTGTGCGTAGTGCCGTGTAGTTCATACACGTTCACACAAACTAGTAGAATGCGATTTTATGCATAAGTTTGTTTTGCAGGTTCGATGTGATTAGTATGGCTCACGTGTATGTTATGCATGTGTCTAATTTAACATGACATGCGTGTCATGATTTTCAACCGGCAGGAGCCAAAGTGTTGTCATTATAATATATAATGACCTGTGTGTCGACTTGTGATTCTCTATAAATTCATTTCTTGTTGTATTAGTTGGAGTACAGAGGTCAAGTTCAAGGTCTAGTTGTATTAGTTGGAGTACAGACAAGATGGAGGTCCGCCCTGGTCATTGGAGTTTGAGTCGGCTTCAAAGGACGTCCATGTAAGGAGCCATACAATTTCACATATTTATGTTTATATGTGATTGATATTGCTTCTTGTTTCTATGCATGTTATAAAAGTTGAAAGATCCCTCGTTAATATCAAGCAGATAGCCATTCTGGATGTTGCACCCTGCCATGTCAAGAACGTCTAGTAGTGGGCTCTTAAATTGAGGTGCTACTACGTGTCCTTGAACTGGAGAGTTTGTGTCAGACACGGACATGCTCTCCATCAGGTTAACTTGACAAGGCTATCAAAATGTTTCTGCGACTTGTGGCAAAGAAGGTTGGGATCGAGGGTATAAGATACCTACGCGACCGACACGAGTCGTATGGAGATACGATTAGCAAGGAGTTTCTTACCGGATAGGCAAGTTGGCTATCACTGATGCTAAAGCTCACTAGTCGCTTGCGCTAGTCGGATCTTAAATCAGGAAAGTTTGCGGAGGGATGCTGACTTTAGTGGGAGTAGTTTTGTTGTTGGCTTGAATTGATCTACATAAACATGTTGCTTACTAATTGCATATTTTTCTATTCTAGATCAATGGCACCACCTGCTCAAAACTTTGCATTGAAATTAATTTTGGAAAAGGATAAACTGAATGGAACAAACTTTAACACATGATATAGAAATTTGAGAATTGTTCTCGAGCATGATAAAAGTGAACATGTTCTAGAGGATCCACTTCTACAGGTACCTGTCGATAATGCTAATGCCACAACCAAAAATGTGTTCCACAAACTCGATGATGAATCGAACGAGACCAGCTGCCTCATGTTGGCTTGTATGGAGCTCGATTTGCAACAGTATTTCAAAGATATTGTGGATTTCGATATGATCGAGAGTCTCTAGAGCATGTTTCACTTGCAGACTAGGACCGAAATGTTCAACGTCTGGTAATACGTCAAGGATTTTAAGATGAAGAAAGGTGATCCACTCAGCCCTCATGTGTCATCAAGATTATCGGATACTGTCGGGATAATCACACCTATGGGAACCTCCAAGGATCCCTTGATCGTTCGGCGGGGAGAGAGGTGGCGCCAAGGGCAGAGCTAGCGATCGGCACCGGCAAGGTTTTTTACCTAGGTTCGGGCAGCTTAGCGCGTAAAACCCTACTCCTGCTTTGTTTGTTGTATTGGGTGCTTACTATAAGATTACTTGCTACAGTGATTGCCTTTCGACTAGTGATCATTGAGTCTAAACCTCAAAAAGTCCAACCCCCAGAACTGAGCTTTGGGCCTCCTTTTATAGTCAAAGGTGTCACCAACAGTGCTCTGTTGTGGGTTCACGAGTCGCATAATGAACAGGGTTCACCGCTTATCTATCTACCGCAGTGTCAGGGGAAGTAAATGCCTTCTGCTACTGCGACAACAGAACTTCCCTGGTACGGCGCCAGGAATCCTGCTGCTATGGCTATGCCTTTAGGGACTTCCTTGGCAAATATGGACAGGATCTCCCCGCGGCCTTGGAGCCTTGCATTGGTCTTCCCTTGAAGAGGAAAGGGTGATGTAGCACAGGGGCGGTAAGTATTTCCCTCAGTTTTGAGAACCAAGGTATCGAACCAATGGAAGATCTCGTCAAGTCTCAAGTACCTGCACAAACACAAAGAGCTTACACCCAACGCTATGAAGGGGTTGTCAATCCCTTATAGATTGTTTGCAAAGTGAGAACTGAAAGCAACAAAGTAAACAAGCAAAGTAAAGTGAAAGTGGAAACGATAGTTGTGAATAGACCCGGGGGCCGTAGTGTTCACTAGTGGCTTCTATCATGAAAGCAAGTAGACGGTGGGTAAACGAATTACTGTCGAGCAATTGATAGAACCGCGCAAAGTCATGACGTTATCTAAGGCAACGATTATATCTATAGGCATCACGTCCAAAACAAGTAGACCGATACTTTCTACATCTACTACTATTACTCCACACGTCGACCGCTATCCAGCATGCATCTAGTGTATTAAGTCCAAAAGAACAGAGTAATGCCTTAAGCAAGATGACATGATGTAGATGGACAATATCATATCTACGATAAAAGCCCATCTTGTTACCCTTGATGGCAACAACACGATGCGTGCCTTGCTGCCCCTTCTGTCACTGGGAAAGGTCACCACACGGTATGAACCCAAAACCAAGCACTTCTCCCATTGCAAGAATCATAGATCTAGTTGGCCAAACAAAACCCAAGACTCAGAGAGACTTACAAGGATATCAAATCATGCATATAAGAAATCAGCAAAGACTCAAATATAATTCATAAGTAATCTAATCACAAATCCACAATTCATCGGATCTCGACAAAGACACCACCAAAGAGGATTACATCAGATAGATCTCCATGAAGATCATGGAGAACTTTGTATTGAAGATCCAAGAGAGAGAAGAAGCCATCTAGCTACTAACTATGGACCCGTAGGTCTGAAGTGGACTACTCATGAGTCATTGGAGAGACGATGATGTTGATGTAGAAGCCCTCCAACTCCCAAGTCCCCTCTGGCAGGGCACCGGGAAGGGTCTCGAGATGAGATCTCGCGGAAACGGAAGCTTGCGGCGGCAGAAAAGTGTTTTCCTAGATGCCCTGATTTTTTCTGGATTTTTAGGGAATTTATAGGCCAAAGACCTAGGGCAGGGGAGCGCTAGGGGGGCACAAGCTTGGTTGTCGCGGCCTCCCCCCTAGTCGCGGCAACAGGGTTGTGGGCCCCCTGTGGGCCCACTGCCTTGGCCCTCAAGCCTCCCGATCTGCTTTCGTTCTGGAATAATTTATTTCGGGGATTTTATTCCGTTTGGACTCCGTTCCAAAATCAGATCTGAAAAGAGTCAAAAACACAAAAAAAACAGGAACTCGCACTTGGCACTGAATTAATAAGTTAGTCCCAAAAAAGATATAAAAGGTAAACAAAACATCCAAAGTTGACAAGATAACAGCGTGAAACCATCAAAACTTATAGATACGTTTGAGACGTATCACTTGCCAGGCCCCTTGACCTGCATCAAGGTGGCATCGACACGTACCAAGGTGTTTTGACACCTGGGCTTTGTGCTGGCGCATGAAGGATGCGCTGGAGCGGTGGTAGTCGGTGGCACTGTGGTAGGAGGGATACCTGGCGGGCGAAGGGAGCCTGCCGGCCTAGCGTCCTTGTCGGTGGCCTAACCTGTCTTCCCGGCAAGGAGGGCTTGTCGAGGCCTTGGATGTCTTCCCGGCAGGGAGGGCTTCCCGGGGCCTTGCATGTCTTCCCGGCAAGGAGGGCTTGCCGGGGCCTTGTGGGTCTTCCCGGCAAGGAGGGCTTGTTGGGGCCTTGTAGCTTGGGCTTGTTCTTCACACCCTAGGAGGGGTGTGACCTTGGTGAGCTTGGGTTACCTTTCCCGCCATCCTTCTTCGTGCACTGTTGCCAAGGGTGTTGCTGACGCCCATGCACAAGTCTGGGGCACAAGAGAACCCAGTCTTTAGTGCACCGACAGATACGTGCAAGCTTTAGATCGGTTGGGCTTCCCTCTCTTGGACGAGCTGGCGATGATGCAGTTCTGGGTTCTCTTCCAGCTAGCTATGGGACGTTCATCTCGAACTATCATATACATGCCATGGATAAGAAGCTCACTGAATTGCATGTGATGCTCAAGGTGGCAGAAGAGGATATTAAGAAAGGCACACATCAAGTGTTGATTGTGCAGAACTCGACAAAGTTCAAGAAGATTTGGTACAAGAAAAAGGATATGGCAAAGGGCATGGAGAATGCTGTCTCTGTCGCTGATCCGAAGTACGGACCGAACTCAAAGACCATTTGCTTTCATTGCAAGGAAGCTGGTCACTAGAAAAGGAATTCTAGGAAGTGGATTGGTGAGCGTGGCAAGAAGGCCGAGGATGCTTCTTGAGGCAAAGGTACACTTGTTACATATGTTTCAGACATTTACCTTGCTGACATACCTAATAGCTCTTGGGTATTTAATACTAGATCGGCTTTTCATATTTGCAACTCGACGTCCGGCTAGTAAGAACTATGCGTGTGGCACAAGGGGAGATTCACATGAGGGTCGGCAACAAAGTAAGAGTCGATGCGTTGGAGGTTGGCATGACGTAGCTCCAACTTCCTTCTGGATTTATTTTGGAAATGAATAATTGTTATTACATTCCTGCACTTAGTTGGAACATTATTTCTGCCTCATGGTGGATGATTCAGGGCTATGAATTCAATTTAAAGCACAATGGTTGTTCATTTTATTGAATGGAATGTTCCACGGCTATGCATCCATTGTAGATGAGTTATATGTAACATGAATGTAAAGAGTCATAATCTTACTGAGATAAATCCGACATACTTAAGTACAGGAATCTGAGACTTTGTTGTCTGCCATGGCGGACGGCAAAGGGGGGCACCCATGACGGCAAACTGCAGACGGCAAACTAGATGGTAAAGATTTATCCGGTGAAGAGGTTCTTTGTCGTGTTCCTTTAGATGGCGGACGGTAAAGAATCTTTGCCATGGGGGGGGGGGGGGGGCAGACGGCAAAGAAAATGGGACGACATATCCGCAAGGCTCTCCCATTAAGTGCTACCAGCAGCCTGCTGGGCTAACCTATCCTTTGTCGTCTGCCCTACCCCCCTTTGTCGTCATCCATGTTTGAGGCAGACGGCAAAGGGGGGCACCCAGCCCGTCTCTCCCTCCACCTTTGTCGTCTGCCCCTCCCTATTTTTCCGTCCGCCCTCCCCCTTTGCCGTCAGCCATGTTTGAGGCAGACGGCAAAGGGGGGCACCCCCAGTGTGTTTTCAGCCCATGCTGTGGAGCCTTTGCCGTTTGCTACAAGCCCTTTGCCGTCGGTGGGCGGACGATAAAGGCTCAAAACAACCCCTATTCATTTTATTTTCTATAATATCTAGCAATTTTCACACAAATCAGGAATAATTTTCACAATAATAAGGACATATATATATATATATATTTGACAGAAATATATATGTTTCCATACTCATAACCATATTAAAATAACTTTCATCCATAACACATACATATTTTGCAAGTTGCATCCGTACCAAACCATATATTACACTTGTTTCATCCACGATACAAAGTTTCATATATATCCATATACTACAATAGTTTCAATCCAAGGTTCCATGAAGCCATGGTAGAAGAAACCATATTCAAGCACTCCATCAATATAATCCAAGCTTCCCGTGAAGTGAATGTAATCTGCAAAATGGCAAATAAGAAAGTTAGAAGAAGAAAAGTAGATGAAGAAGAGAAGTATAGGTCATTTCCGAGAGAACATAGCTATGTATAGGCCATTTAATAGCTAAGTTAGGGGGAATAAGTCATGTTGGAGCTACATAGCCTTATTATGTCATTTAAGAGAGAAGTTAGCTAAGTATATGTCATTTTGGAGCTACTCGGGGAAAAATATGTCATTTTGGAGCCAACTATGCTTATTAAGCTATTTTGGAGCTAGCTAAGCTAATTATAGGCCATTTAATTGCTAAGTTAGGTGGAATGGGTCATCTTGGAGCCACATCGCCTTATTATGTCATTTAGGTGAGAACTTAGCTAAGTATAGGCCATTCTAGAGCTAACTTGGATAAAATATGTCATTTTGGAGCCAACTATGATTATTAAGCCATTTTGAAGCTAGCTAAGCTAATTATAGGCTATTTAATAGCTAAGTTAGCTAGAATAGGTCATATTGGAGCTACATAGCCTTATTATGTCATTTAGAAGAGAACTTAGGTAAGTATAGGTCATTTTTTATTAAATAGGCCATTTTGGAGCTAACTAAGCTAATTATGTCATTTAGGTGGAAGCCAAGCTAAGTATAGGCCATTCTCGAGCTAACTTGGGTAAAATATATCATTTTGGAGCCAACTATGATTATTAAGGCATTTCGGAGCTACCTAAGCTAATTATAGGCTATTTAATAGCTGATTATTTGCTAAGTATATCTTTTGGAGCTAAATGTGCTAATTATGTCATTTTAGAGGAAAACAAGCTAAGTATATAATATCCATGAGCTAACCAAGGTTCTTATGTTATTTTGGAGCTAAATTAGTCATTTTAATGAGCTAACCAAGGTTCTTATGATGTTTTTACCTAACTAAGCTTATTATGTCATTTTGAAGGATAATTAGCTAAGTATGTCTTTGTTGGGGAAAATAAGCTACGTAGAAGAAGAAAGAGAAGAAGCAAGAAGAGAAGAAGAAGGAGAAGAAAAAGAAGAAGAAGGAGGAGGAGGAGGAGGAGGAGAAGGAGAAGGATGAGGAGAAGAAGAAGAAAAGAAGAAGAGAAGAAGAAGGAGAATAAGAAGGAGAAGAAGGAGGAGAGAAGAAGAATGAGGGCTCCTTGTCCTTCTTCTCCTCCTTCTCCTTCTCCTTCTTCTTCTCTTCTTCTTCTTCTTCCTTTCCATTTTTCCTCTTTCTTCTCCTCTTGTCCTCTTCTTCGAGCTAAATTATCTAATTATGCCTTTTGGTAGCTAATTATGTCATTTTGGAGGATAATTAGCTAAGTATAGGTCATTTTTTATTAAATAGACCATTTTGGAGCTAACTAAGCTAATTATTTGATTTCGGAGGATAATTAGCTAAGTATGTCTTTGTTGGGGAAAATAAGCTATGTAGAAGAAGAAAGAGAAGAAGCAAGAAGAGAAGAAGAAGGAGAAGAAAAAGAAGAAGAAGGAGGAGGAGGAGGAGTAGGAGAAGGAGAAGGAGAAGGAGGAGGATAAGAAGAAGAGAAGAAGAAGAGAAGAAGGAGAAGGAGGAGAAGAAGGAGAAGGAGCACTCCTTCTTATCCTTCTTCTCCTCCTTCTTCCTCTTCTCCTTCTCCTTCTCCTTCTCCTTCTTAGCCTGTTTCTCCTCCTTCTTCTCTCCTCCTTCTTCTCCTTCTTCTTCTCCTTCTCCTTCTTCTTCTCCTTCTTCTTCTCCTTCTTCTCCTTCTTCTTCTCCTTCTTCTTTCTTCTTCTTTTCTTCTTCTTCTTCTTCCTTCTTTTTGTTTTCCTCTTTATTCTCCTCTTGTCCTCTTCTTCGAGCTAAATTATCGAAGTATGACTTTTTGGAGCTAATTATGTCATTTTGGAGGATAATTAGCTAAGTATAGGTCATTTTTTATTAAATAGTCCATTTTGGAGCTAACTAAGCTAATTATGTTGTTTTGGTGGAAGCCTAGCCAACTATAGGTCATTCTGGAGCTAACTTGGGTAAAATAGGTCAGTCCGGAGCTAACTATGCTTATTAAGCCATTTTGGAGCTAGCTAAGCTAATTATAGGCCATTTAATAGCTATGTTAGGGGGAATAGGTCATCTTGGAGCTAGGTAAGCCTTATTATGTCATTTAGGAGAGAACTTAGCTAAGTATAAGTCATTGTTTATTAAATAGGTCATTTTCGAGATAACTAAGATAATTATGTCATTTAGGTGGAAGCCAAGCTAACTATATGTCGTTTTGGAGCTAACTTGGGTTAAATATGTCATTTTGGAGCTAAGTATGCTTAATAAACCATATTGGACCATTATGCAGTTGTTAGGCAAAACACTAGAAATAACATACCGTTATCGTCATCACGGCGGTGAAGCACGGTGGATGTGGCTCGTTTCACCTGGAGAAGGCTGCCCTGGAGAAGGCTCCACTGTAGAAGGGTCGCGCGATGCGTTTCGGGAGATATTCTGCACCAAACATCATTTTCAATGTGTCGTTAGCATGATGACACTCTTGAGATCACTTCATTGAAATGAAACTCACCGTCCCCACCATGTTAATGACTGGCATCGCCGGAGGGACCTGGCCGGTCTTCTCGCACATAAACTGTACATTTGGTTTTGACAAGTCAAAGTTTGTAGCTATTAATGAAACGGACATTAAAATGCCAGATTTGAAATAATATGAAGAAGAAACTTACCACGAATAGCTCGTACATGGCCCTGTTAGACGCATCATTCCGTGCCCTCTCCGCCTCCACCAATGCAGCCGTCCTCTCCTCCATCTCCTTCATCTCATTATCCTTCTCCGCCAAAAGCGCCTGCATTGCCTCTCTCTCTTTCAGAATAGCAGGCTGCAACACAACTCATTGGTAGCATTGTAATCATATTGGTTCCCACACACAACATAATGCGGAAAGTTAGTTGAGTCCATTAAACTAACCTCGATGGCGAGCTCGACTGGCCGTGGACGAGGTGTTATCTCAGGACAGGAGCTCGTTTGGCATGCCTTTATCTGCCGGAGAGTGCTAGGACAATGTATAAGGCCGTCTCCAATGGCAATCGAGCCATGGGGCCTCCTATTTCCAGCTATCATCACCAGCTCTGGATCAATAGGCCCCTCGTTCAGGTTAAAGTTCTCCCCTTTCCTCGCCTTCCCGTGATCTCTGTACTTCACGAGCTTGTGGTGGGAGGAGATGTTGGTGAAGTTTTCTGGACGCTCGAGGTCATACTCACAGAATGCCTTGACCTTCTTGTACGAGGTACTATGGGCCATCGCATACAGGTCATACATCTGTGGCACCTCCGTCTCATTGTGACACGCCTAAAAGAGAGAGAGAGAGGAAAAATGTATTAGTAAAGGGCTCAAGATAGCATGAAGAATGAATTGCATGAGGCATGAAGCAAACCACATACACAGTTCTCGCCAAATTGGATTAAGTTGACGCTCCCTTGATGGTGTGGCACACCAACCATTTTGCCACGCCTCTCCTTGGCGTTGTTGTGGCTGGCCTCGCACGTTTCGGAGCACCACTGATCCACCAAGGCCTCCCAACAATCCATCTTATCCACACACCATCTCGGGGGCACCTAAGTTAATAAAGAGCAATTTGAGCGCAACGCGTAAGAATCAAATCAAGGACACTAACTACAAGGCCTTAATAATATGTAATTACCTTCTTGCAATGATCCTTCTCCATCTTAGAATCGGGGCACTTCGTCTTGTCCTTCCTAATACGCCGCGAGGCATAGTAGTCTCGTACAACCTGCACCCGAGCCTCGTGCCAAAAGATTTGAAGTAGGCGGCGACATTCGGTTTCGATAACCTTTGCCGCGTCCTTCTCGTATCCATCCTCACACCTATAGTAGGTCTGCAAACAAGAGAACATCGATTAGTACAATAACTAGCTATGGTTGATTTATAATTGTGTAAACTAGAAATTACCCAGAATTGTCGGATCACCATGTCAGCCCTCGTGTGGCACAAAACACCGTCGATCTCCACCTCCGGCGAGGTCGGGGCACCCAAGTAGTGCTCCCAGGTCATTCCTACCTCTCGCTCCCGACCGGGCAACGTAACAAACCCCGGGAAGTTTTGACGGCAAAGCACACCAAGGACGCTGTTGGGCTTGCGGACACCCTTGGCAACAATCCAACCCCTGCAATATGACAAAATTAAAGCCAAAACATTAGATGTTTGGGAAAATGTGAAGGTAAAAAGGTTAAATAAGAGTAAATTAACTTATTTGTCCCCATTTGGCTTAATCGACCACCTCTCCTCGTGGGTCGCCGGCACGAGCGGGAGCCCCGAACTCCTCGTCGCTATCAACATGGCCACTTGGCTCAAGCTGACCCAGATCAACCCAGGTATCCCACTGGGTCTGTGGGGACGTACCCTCATCCTTGGTTTGCTCCGGAGTCTCCTGGAACGAATTCTCTAGGACACGAGTCTCGTGGGTTTAAGGCTCGTCGACCTGAGGCTCATCGTCCTGAGGCTGATGAACCGGAGACCGTGTAGCCTCCACCTCAGATGATTCCACCCTAGAAGTCATGTGCTCAGGTGAATCGGCTTGGGGTGGCGGCGAGGAAGGCGTGGCAGTCACCACCCTACCTCTCCCACGGCCATGTGTACCTTTAGTACAACATAAATACCAACATGAGTAATAAAATGTATATAAATACTAACATGAGTACAACATAAATACCAACATGAGTACAACATAAATACCAAAATGAGTAATACCTTTAGTACCTCTCGGCTTCGCGGGGGGTCGACCTCCTCTCATGGGGGCCGCAAGAGTCGAAGAAGTGGCCACTCCATGCAGAGTAGAGAGCAACACTCTCCGAACAGACGAGGCAGTAATGGAAGTACCCATCCCACCACCCGCCTACGAAGAAGGATCCGCGGAGTGCTTTTGACCCTTTCCCACCATCTTTCAACACCTATCATGACAAAGAGTAAATAAAATTAGTAGAACATAAATACCAACATGAGTAATAAAATGTATATAATTTAAGTGTATCATCGTCATAAATACCAACATGACTAATAAAAATTGAATACCTAACATGAACTCAAAATTTATATATAGTAATAGTTGAATACCTGACATGAACTAATAACAATCGTGTTCGTCTATATATGCTTCGGGGTCAATAAATGCATCATGATCATCACTATCATCAATAAACGCATCATCATCACTATTAGGAAGAACATGTGGAAGGCCACCATTATGTAATCGGTCAAGAAGTGACAGGTCATCCGCAGGAGTAACCTCTTCTTCTTCCGGCTCTTCCTGTTTGGGCTCAGGTGTTAAGACGGATTCCCTATCATTGTCGACTTCAATGTTCTGGGGTGAAGTAGAGCAGTACTTGAAATGTTTCTTGGACATACGTGTTTCTTGGAAGAATTATCCTTCATATGTGTCTGGGTTAATGTGAGGTTCGTAATCATCTTCATTGAGGGTAGCTGGTCTAAAATGTGGTGACATTTCATAAACAACATCCCAACCTTTCAGATTTGGATCAGTTTGGTAGGCCCATGGTAGATAGAAAACTTGTGTTGCCTGTTGAGCCGTAATATAGACATCGGTAACATCTAAGTGCGTGTTTTTGTTGATTTCGACTAGTCCTATATGTTCATGAGTCCCTCTGGTCTCCCTCGGCTCAAACCAATAACATTTGAAGACCACGATGGTCGGTGGGTTTTCACCATAGAATAGAAGTTCATAAATTGCTTCAACTCTTCCATAATACTCGGTGTCTCCTTCGCCGATACCAGAGCCAGAACAATTTCTAGTCTTTAGGGCGGGCATAGATAGCTCTTGGCCAAAGGTTCGGAAGTGATACCCGTTGATGTTGTATTTGTCAAATGAACGGACCTTATAGTCAAAACCATTAGCGACTTGTCTCAACTCGGCGTCCATAGACTCTGCATCAGCCTACAAGTTTAATACGAAAGAATGGACGCATTAGCCGCAAATTAGACAAAGAAATCAAATGGCCCATTAATGGTAATTAATTACCCTTTGTTTGAACCAAGAGATGAAACCGGGATAGTCGCCTCCATGCTTTGCGAGAAGCTCATACTCTTCGACAGAATCCTTTTCGATGACTGCTCCATTAGAGAATTCAGCGACGTATCGACTATATCAAATATCCGGGAATAAGAGTAGTTCAAAGGAATTAGAAGTTGCGGAACAATAATTTACCGAGAACTTACTCGATATACGGCCGCACTTCTGTTAGGTTGGTGAAGATATACAATGAAATGGTCCGCCATTCTTCGTCATCCAATGATTTCCCTTTCGAAGCACCGGATGGTGCGAGCTTCCCTTTGAATAGGCTGAGGTTGGATTGACCTTTTTATGGATCACCATCATTGTACCGAGGCTTCGGGTTATGCAAATGATGATTTTTGGCTTCGTAGTGTGATGTCACCAAGT
The DNA here is from genome assembly GCF_904849725.1 of Hordeum vulgare subsp. vulgare. Lineage (NCBI taxonomy): Eukaryota > Viridiplantae > Streptophyta > Magnoliopsida > Poales > Poaceae > Hordeum > Hordeum vulgare. The sequence goes on along the minus strand of NC_058520.1, from coordinate 217,358,938 downwards.
TTGCCGCCTCCTCAGTAATGAATGCCTCGGCCAACGATGCTTCAATTCTACATCTATTTTTACATTTAGCTTGAAGCGTCTTCTGCATCCTCTCAGTTGAATAGCACCATCGATTTTGAATGCCCCCCAATCTTGCCTCGGTCGGGAGATGCAAAATCAAATGCTGCATTGGATGAAAGAAGCCCGATGGAAAGATCTTTTCTAATTTGCAGATCAACTCCGCTGCCAACTCTTCAATTTCATCTAGCATGCCATGCGATAGTTCTTTCGCACAAAGAGAACGGAAGAAATAGCTCAGCTCTGCCAGTACTAGACATTCATCCTCAGGGATAAAGCCACGCAACATCGCCGGCTTTACCGGCTCAATCCATATGTGCCAATCATGACCCTTGACACCAAATATTTTCAATTTCTCAAGACTCGCTCCCCTCTTTAGTTTGGTAGCATACCCATCGGGGAACATCAACCGCATTTTCACCCACAATAGCATTTCCCTCATAGCTGGCCTTTCAAGATTGAACAATGCCTTTGGCTTCAATATGCTTTGCTTTCCTTTTCGTTGTCGCAAGTTTTGTAACGGTCTATCACATAGAGCCTCCAGGTCGATTCTTGCCTTAGGATTAGCTTTTGACTTCCCCTCTATGCCAAACAATGTACCAAAAATGGCCTCCGCAATATTCTTTTCAATGTGCATCACGTCGATGTTGTGTGGGCAAAGGAGGTCTTTGAAGTAAGGCAGATCCCATAAGCATGACTCGTGAGTCCAGGCGTGTTCCGTATTATACCCTTTGAAGTACCCTGGACGCAAAGAATCAGTCTCGATAGCGTTTAACTGGTCAAGGGTCTGTTGGCCTATCAACACAGCTGGTGAAGTGTTTTTGACAACTCTACCTTTGATGAAATTCTTCTTGTCTTTTCTGAACTTATGGTCAGGATGCAGGAACTGTCTATGCATGAAGAAGCAAGAAAACTTGCGATCAACCTGCAGCCAACGGAACTGAAGAGCTGCCTTGAATGTGGTGCACGAGAACCTTCCATGCACACACCAGCCAGCGAATAGCGCAAACGCCGGATAATCATTTGTCGAGTACATGTACCACACATGGATTTTGAAATTTGTTTTGGTAGCGGCGTCGTAGGTCTTGATCCCATTATCCTAGGCTTCTTGCAACTCATCCTTAAGCGGCTGCATGTACACATTCATATTCTTCCCCGGATAGTTGGGCCCTGGAATTATCAACGTCAGGAAAATGTTTTTTCTTTTCATAATCTCTCCGGGTGGGAGATTGAGTGGAATGACAAATACAGGCCAACAACTGTATTGTGCTACCGTCATACCATACACATTGAACCCATCCGTGCTGATGGCAACTCTAGGATGCCTTGGATCTTCCGATTTATCCTTATGTAATGCATCAAAGTGCCTTCATGCAAAACCATCTGAAGTGTGTACCAGCATCTTGTTCCCATCCGCATCTAGTTCGGTTGTTTTGCCCTATTTGTGCCATGTCATCTGTCTGGTCCTCTCTTTGACCATGAAAAGACGTTGAAGTCTTGGTACGATTGGTAGATACCGAAGAACACTAATGGGGATTTTGGTCTGATTCTTCTGACCCATATCATTGTCTACCACAATATACCTGGAAGAATTGCAAATGGGGCAATAGTTCAAGGCCGCATACTCAAGCCTAAATAAGGCATATCCATTCTCACAGGGATGTATCTTCTCATAGGGCATCTTATGTACATGGAGGATTTTCTCTAACATGGAGGTAGTACATGGCCTTTTGGTAGAAAGCGTCCAAATATCATCATCATCGCGTCGTAGCATTCTCTGCCTATGTTTAATTGAGCCTTCAGAGCCATTACTTGCGCGATGGTATCCAGCGGACAAAGCTCAGTCTGCTCGTGGAGAGGACATTTTGAATACTCCAACATTTCATTGAAGGCCTTTGCAGATTCCTCCATCTCACCGTCCGAATCCCGAGCATCATCAAAGCCTTGCACCATGTCTTCGATCCCGGTACCATGCTCGTTGGTGCAAGGACGAATCACCTCAGCTCTGCCACGTTGGTCAGACTCACCATGAAAAGTCCACACCATATAATTAGGCATAAAACCCCACTTCTGCAAGTGCTTACCCATTTCAAACTCTGTCTGCTTTTTCCAATTGTCGCAGTTGGGACAGGGGCACCATGTTTTTTGCTGGCCATTTGCAAATGAGGCTCTCAGAAACCCCCTTGTTTTTGTTAACTATTCTTGGGTCATGTCTTTCTGACTAGGGTGACCAGTGTACATCCAAGCACGATCACTCATGTTGCCTAGCTACCTATGGGCGCACAAGAAATAAATATATAATTCATCATCTATATTCATCCGCTAATCAAGTTTGCCAGTTTTATTATGTCCATGCAACCTACACGTTAAAAGGTAAAGATAGGTCCTAATCCCACCCGAGTATGTGTAGATTGGGTTCGTTTTCCCATCCTCTGCTCCAGATGTGACGCAAAATTTTGGCAGCACCTCCCCCGCTATTCTCCTGATACACGTCTCGGCAATAAGCAGAGAGGATGTGTACCCCGGAGAACAACAGGGAGGCACCAACGAAATTCCGCATCAGATCCGGAGCACAACATACGGGAAAACGAACCCAATCTACACATACTCGTGATGTCCATAGATAATGTTGGACAATTCGAAAGGATCGCGATTATAAATATGCAAAGACATGCATATTTATAGATGTCTCCCTTTCGAACGGGAGACACATACTGGTCACACATACTCATGATTGAACAAACCTATAGCTAGCAAGTTTCATCGGCACGAAGACTGGAACGGAGCAAATGAAGGGGGTAGGAGGAGAAGTCATTTGTGCTCACCAACAAACACAGGGGTGGAGCTCGTCTAACGCACGTGGAGGTCGTCGAACAAATGCACATTGAAATTCACACGATCAACACAAATATGATGTTTTTATAATTAACATAATCGGAAAATATGTGACCTAACTCATAATTTACAAAACTATGACCTCGCCGGCCCCTAGAAGGCCGAAAAGCACCTTCTCGTTCAACAGTAGGCAGAAGAGGTGTCGGGGGTCGGGGCTTAGTGGCGTCAAGGGTCGGTGGTGTCGGGTGTCGGTTACGACGAGGGTCGGGGGTTAGTTGCGTCGGTGGTCGGGGGTCAGTGTCGTTGGGGGTCGGTGGTCACTGGCATCGGGGGTTGGGATCTTTCGGTCAACAAGAGGACAAAGAGGTGTTGGGACTTGGGGGTCCGTGGCGTCGGGGGTTGGGGTCTTTTCGGTCAACAAGAGGACGAAGAGGTGTCGGGACTTGGGAGTCAGTGGCGTCGGGGGTAGGTATCGGGGGTGGGGGGTCTAGGGTCAAGGGCGTCGGGAGTCGAAAGTCAGTGGCGTCGGGCGTCGGGGGTTAGGGATCGAGGGTCAGTGGTGTCAGGAGTCGAGGGTTAGTGGCGTCGGTCATCGGGGTCGGGGGTTAGTGGAGTCGGGGGTTAGTGGTGTCAGGCATCGGGGTTCAGGAGTCGGGTGTCTGTGGCGTCGGGGGTCGGGGGTCGAGGGTCGGGGGTTGGTGGCGTCGGGCGTCGGGGGTCGTGGGCCGGGGGTCGGGGGTCGGGGTCCTCTTCTTTCTTCTTCTCCTCTCTCCTCTTTTTCTTCTTCTTCTTCTTCTTCTTGATCATCTTCTTATTATTATTCTTCTTCTTCTTTTTTCTCCTCCTCCTCTTGTTCTTCTTCTTTCTTTCTTTTCTTTTTCTCCTCCTCTCCTCTTTCTTCTTCTTCTTCTTCTTCTCCTTCTTCTTCTTTCTTCTAGTTTGTTATTCTCTTATTTTCTTCTAAGTTTATTTCTTTTCTATCTATTTTTTTTCTATCTACTTTTTCTACCTAATAAACTAACTATCTAATTTAACATAAAAAACAGAAAAAAACTAACTATCCAATTTCACAGAAAAAGATAAAATAAACTAAGTATCTATATTAACTATCTAATTTAAAAGAAAAAATAGGAAATAAAGCCAAAAAGGAAAAAAAGCTCACCTGTAGAGACACAGGGGCACTAGGTACCGGGGTGGTGGGGGCCTGGATATTGTGGCGCCAGGGTCGGTAGGGGCGTCAGGCGGGGGCAGGGCGCGGGGAGGAGGGGCGTGGGGACCGGGCCGGTGGTGGTGGAGGGCGAGCTCCGGGGCGCGAGAGGAGGGGAGGGCAACTACGGCGGCGCGGGGAGCAGGGGCGCAGGGAGGAGGGGCGTAGGGAGGAGGGGCGCGGGGAGGAGGGGTGCGGGGAGGAGGGCAGGGGGAGCTCTGGCCGTCGGCGGCGGTGGTGGGCCGGAGCGGCTCCGGTGGTGGTGGTGGTGGCGCTGGGGTGGGAATGGCGCGGGGAGCTCCGACCGTGGGTGGTGGTAGCGGCTCTGGGGTGGGCAGGGGGCGCGCGCGCGAGAGAGAGAGCGGGCATGGCTTGTGTGTGTGTGTGAGAGAGAGAGAGAGAGGTGAGTGCCGTTACGTGAGCCGGGTGGGGGCTGACTGCCATAGGGTGGCACCCCCTTTGCCATCTGCAATGGCAGGGAGGGAGACGACAAAGGGGTGGGTGGGGTGGATGGGTTTCAGCCATTAGGGTGGCGCCCCCTTTGTTGTCAGCCTCTCCTTTGCCATCACCCTTTGGTGTCTTTGCCGTCCGTTGGCGGACGGCAAAGGCAAGGCTGACGACAAACAACACCTTTGCCATCAGGCTTCTGTTTACTGTCAGCTTTGTGCCAGCGGACGGCAAAGACATGGCAGGCGGCAAATATTAGGATTCCTGTAGTGCTTCTGGCATTGCCGTCTTGAACACATTAGTCTAAAATGCATGAAGAAGTTCCATGATGATGCACTCCTAACTACGCCTGACTTCGGGTCAATCGAGACATGCAAATCATGGTTGCTAGGCAAGTTGACTAAGTCTCCTTTTACAAAGAGTTGCGACAGGGCGTTCGAGCTATTGGAGCTAATACACAGTGATATGTGTGGTCCAATGAGCACAACGGCGAGAGGCGGCTATGACTATTTCATGAATTTTAGCGATGACTTGAGTAGATACGGATATATCTATTTGATGAGGAACAAGTTGGAAACTTTTTAAAAGTTCACAAAGTTTCAAAACTTGTTTGAAAATCAGCTCGGCAAGACAATAAAGCTTCTATGATCACATCGTGGAGGTGATTAGATTAGCCATGAGTTTGATGATCATCTGAAGAGCTGAGGTATAGTACCTCATCTCACACCTTCGGGTACACCGTAGAGAAACGTCAAGTCGGAACGGAGAAATCAAACCTTGTTGGACATGGTCCGATCGATGATGAGAAAATCGGATTTACCCTTGTCATTCTGGGGATACGCTCCAAAAACTGCAACTTTCACAGTTAACAGGGTACCATCAAAATCCATACACATGAAACCACATGAGATGTGGACTGTGAGGAGTCCTAGTTTGTCTTTTCTAAAGATTTGGGGTTCTGAAGCATTTGTTAAGTGACTCATGTCGGACAAGCTTACACCCAAGTCGGATGAATGCATATTCGTGGGATATCCAAGGGAAACCTTATGATACAAGTCCTACAACCGAGAAGAGAACAAAGTGTTTGTTGCTCGGAACGGGGTTTTCCTATAGAAAGGTTTCCTTGGTCGAGAAGACAGTGGGAGAACGGTGTGACTTGAAGAAATTCAAGAGCCACTCGGGGACAACTTGGCTAGTGATGAGATCATACCGG